>NC_039362.1:216688639-216723199 GCF_003573695.1 Papaver somniferum
AAAAAAAAAAAAAAAAAAAAAAAAAAAAAAAAAACGATGTATATATTCAGAAAAAAATATATATATATATATCAGAAAAATCCCAAAAAAATCAAGTATTTATCAATTCCATCATCTCTTGTTCAAAAAATAAAAAGAGAATAGTCAATGTAAATAAGAGTCATGTAAATAGTCATCTTTTGTTGTAATAAGCAAGGAGGGTGTATGCCATTGATGTACAACGCGAGAAATTGTGAAATACCTCCAACTCATTCACAATTCTCGTAAAGTCCGGACAGCTAGCTAGATTTCGACCTCAGTTCTTAGCCTGAGAAACTATCTCTTGGTGATTAGTAGTCATGACTTCAGATCTTTCTTTACACATGTGTAGATACACTTTACACTCTTATCACATGTCCTTATTTGTTATCAGTGCTAGGATTGTGCCTTCGATAGCTAGATTGACATCTCCATTTTGCTGTGAGCTTAAACTGTTTTGCACATGTCACGTTTGATGGAATCTGAGCTTATATTTTGACCTAGAACTTTGTAGGTACGTTCTAAGCAAACCTTCACGAGACTTCAACTCGTCCACTAGGGACACTTAGTGGTTTAAAAGGCTTAGTGCATACGCTAAATGCATTCGAGAGACCAGCGACAGTGGTATAGTTAGGATTTCCTTAGTTTTGTTTTACTTGAGGACAAGTAAAATTCAGGTTTGGGGGTATTTGATGAGTGCCAAATATTGTATATATTTATCCCTTTTTCTTTGGCATTTAACTCATCTTTTGTGCATTAATTCTACATTTTATCCCATATTCTGTATTTTCATTGTTTTCATGAATAAATATTTTTATTAATTAATTTTGCATTTTTAGGTAATAAATAAAGTTCGGATGAGTCGCGGAGCGAAAAGAGCAGAAAAGTAGTGAAAAGCCGGGAGAAATTACGCAAGGAAGCCGCGAAGAATGGTGCGCACAACCTCATTTTCTACACACAAAAGCGCCTCCGTTCTCAGCCATCAGATCAGTTCTCAGAAGCATCCGATGGTCGCTCCTTCATAGAGCATCAAAATCTGAAGTCTCTGCCGAGCACCACAGCGCTGAAATTCCAAGCCTTCAGATTAGATGGTAGTTGAATCCAACGGTCGCTCCCTTGCTGTTCATCAACGTTTGATATCTCCGCCTTACACTACAACACCTACCCCCATCTAGAGCCGTTAACTTCGTTGTATAAAAAAATCCAGCGGTCGCTACAAGCTTCACTTCATCTCACCGTCCGATTGATCTTTCATCTCCCTATCCCACGGCTCAGCGTCGCAGATCATCAAACTCGATACACTCGCCTCACACCCTAGCGACCGAGCACCTACACCTCAAACAAACACACCCTTCCCTTCTCCATCGAACCATCTCCTCCATCACCCCCTCTGCAGAACCGCCATGCCCCGTACCACCACCATGTCCGTCTCCATCACCACCACCTCACCCCAACTCACTCCACTAATTTCTCCCCAACTCTATTCTACCTAAACCCATCACGTACCATCTCTTTAATCATCATTTACAACCTCAATTTCTCATCTCTCTGCCTGAAACCCTAGGTGAGAAATTGGTGATATAAATGATGATTAAAGCATCAATTGGAGCTCGAGAGGAACGAGAAGAAGCAGGAGAAGAGTGGGTCGACGAGATGGAGCGAGTATCTCATCAACAGTAGCTGCAGCTGTTACTGCAACTCTGTTGCTGCTGCACTACTGTGCATTTTCCATTGCTTGCCCCTGCAGCACTTGTGCTGTATTGCTCTTGTGCACTGCTTGTGCTTCACTGCTGTTTCCCCTGCTGCAGCTCTGTTGCACTGCATTGCTGTGCATTTTCTGTGCTGCTGCCACTTCTCCTGGTGTGCTGCTACTGGTGCCTGCTGCACTGCTACTTGCCTCTCTGCAGCTGCTGCTGCCAATCATCTTTCTCTGAGCTCTTGCACTTCTGCTGCTGTGCATTGCCTCCCTTCCACTGCTGCTGCCTTCCATGGCCAAGCCAAAGACTGCTGCTTCAACTGAGCCCAAAAGCTCAGTTCACTCTCAATCCTTTGAATTCCATAGTAAGCCCAAAGCCTAACTCAGTAACCAAGCCCAGAGCATAACTTGGGCTCATCAGCAGACCAAAATCAAAGCCCAGTTGTTTAAGACCAAAGCCCAAACTCATTAAGGCCCAATCCAACTTAACTGTGGGCTTAATCAAAAGCCTAAGTTTAAGGCCAAAGCCCATTTGCACTTCAAAGACAAACTGAGCCCATGCTCAGTTCATTTTAACAAGCCCATTAGCACTTTAAGCCCAACACTTCCAAAGGGCTTCTAAGCCCAAAGCAAATTTAGGAACCCAATTAGCTAAGACACATTTCCGAAACACACCCGATCTCTGTGGATCGACCCGTACTTGCACATTTGCCACTTTCGACACCGTGCACTTGCGGTTATAATTTGTAGGACCTTTTAGAAACCTACCAAGTTTTTGGCGCCGCTGCCGGGGATTGGTGCTGTGTTTTATCTGTGTTTTTATTAGCTAATTTGTATTTCATGTCATAGCATTTGCATCTGCATCTGCTTCATTTCATTTGCTGTTGGACCTGCTGTTTTGAACCTGTTTTTCCTCTGCTGGGACGCCACCAAGGAAAAGAACCAAAACCCAACTGGGTTTTTGCAACAATATCAGAGCAGCTGGGCTGTGCTAAAAAGGTAAGCCTAAACCCATTCATTGAGAGAACCCAACCTGTGGGCTTCCAAATTTATTTAATTGTGGGCTTGTAATAATTAACCCAATTTTTTGGGCTTTTTATTTTTCTATTTTGGGTTTGTAATAATTTATTTGTGGGCTTGTATTTATTTTTTGTGGGCTTGTTTAAATTCTTTCATTGGACTTGTATTTTGAACTCTGGGTTTAAACCCAGCTGAGCTTGTAAGCATCAATTGGACTTGTATTCCACTCGAAAGTGGACCTCGAAACCAAAGTTTTAAAACAAACGTCGGGCCTTAACCAACTGGGCCAAATTAAACTTTCAAAATTAAAACTTAGTGTTTCGTGGGCCGCAGCCTTCCATCCATTTCATTAGAGGCTTGCACAGTGGGCTTGCTCCCATACAAAAACCAAATTTTATTTTATTTAAAAAAAAAAAAAAAAAAAAAAAACCTTTTGTTCCTTTTGTATATATTTTGCTAATCCAATTTGATCTCGGCTAAAATATGTTGGATTTTTGCCTTGAATAACGGAGTTTTAATTCTGCTTTCGCCGAAATCGGGTATTCTCTCTCCTTTTACTCTACTCAGCATGTCCCTTTCCATATGTTGCATTTTAATTCTTTCCATATTTTGAAACATTGAGGACAATGTTTAGTTTAGGTTTGGGGGTATAGAGTAGATACCATGATAATTTGCCATAATTGAAAACGAACTCCTTCTTCTTTTTTGAAAAAATTGAAAAATTCCAAAAAAATTGAAAAATCAAATTCAAAAAAATTAAAAAAAATTGAAAGAAAAATCATAAAAAATGGAGCTCATTTACCTTGAAATGTTGACTCTTGTGCAAATATGTATTTTTATTAGGAGTCTTAGTCTAGATATTTAGGCACCCTGATTCTAGCACAATTCACATAGTGATAAGAAATTTGCACGCGCACGATCTACCAATACATGTATGGCCTCGATCTTCAAGGTGTTTGATAGGAAGTTACGATTGCCAATCACTTTAGAATACTGAACGAAACTTGACTAGCTTGTTCTTTGGTTGGTTGGGATAGAAGGTGGAGGTTACATTAAGAAAGACAACCATCGAATTTAACTGGGTGCATCAAAAAGGGCTACCTCTTGCAAAGTGTCATGTAATCTTTTGTTTCCTTTTGTATATGTATCAAAAGTGTTTCCTTATTCAAAAAAAAAAAAAAAAATATCAGAAAAATACAAAAAAATCAAGTATTTATCAATTCCATTCTCTCTTGTTCCAAAAATAAAAGAGAATAGTCAATGTAAATAAGAGTCATGTAAATAGTCATCTTTTGTTGTTTCATTGTAATAAGCAAGGAGGGTGTATGCCATTGATGTACAACGCGAGTAATTGTGAAATACCTCCAACTCATTCACAATTCTCGTAAAGTCCGGACAGCTAGCTAGATTTCGACCTCAGTTCTTAACCTGAGAAACTATCTCTTGGTGATTAGTAGTCATGACTTCAGATCTTTCTTTACACATGTGTAGATACACTTTACACTCTTATCACATGTCCTTATTTGTTATCAGTGCTAGGATTGTGCCTTCGATAGCTAGATTGACATCTCCATTTTGCTGTGAGCTTTAACTGTTTTGCACATGTCACGTTTGATGGAATCTGAGCTTATATTTTGACCTAGAACTTTGTAGGTACGTTCTAAGCAAACCTTCACGAGACTTCAACTCGTCCACTAGGGACACTTAGTGGTTTAAAAGGCTTAGTGCATACGCTAAATGCATTCGAGAAACCAGCGACAGTGGTATAGTTAGGATTTCCTTAGTTTTGTTTTACTTGAGGACAAGTAAAATTCAGGTTTGGGGGTATTTGATGAGTGCCAAATATTGTATATATTTATCCCTTTTTGTTGGCAATTTAACTCATCTTTTATGCATTAATTCTACATTTTATCCCATATTCTGTATTTTCATTGTTTTCAGGAATAAATATTTTTATTAATTAATTTTGCATTTTTAGGTAATAAATAAAGTTCGGATGAGTCGCGGAGCAAAAAGAGCAGAGAAGTAGTGAAAAGCCGGGAGAAATTACGCAAGGAAGCCGCGAAGAATGGTGCGCACAACCTCATTTTCTACACACAAAAGCGCCTCCGTTCTCAGCCATCAGATCAGTTCTCAGAAGCATCCGACGGTCGCTCCTTCATAGAGCATCAAAATCTGAAGTCTCTGCCGAGCACCACAGCGCTGAAATTCCAAGCCTTCAGATTAGATGGTAGTTGAATCCAACGGTCGCTCCCTTGCTGTTCATCAACGTTTGATATCTCCGCCTTACACTACAACACCTAACCCCATCTAGAGCCGTTAACTTCGTTGTATCAAAAAATCTGACGGTCGCTACAAGCTTCACTTCACATCACCGTCCGATCTACCTACCAGCTTCGCATCCAGTGACTCAGCATCGCAGAACATCAAACTCGATACGCCCGCCTCACACCCTAGCGACCGAACCTATACCAGCTAACCAAACACGCCTTCTCTGCCAAACCATCGAGCCTCTCCTCCATCACCTTCCTCTGCAACTGACCACCACCTGCTCCGCCACCCACTCCATCTGCCACCACCACCAGCCCACTACGAGCTCTCAAACCACTCAACAACCCTAACCCACATCATTACTTCCCCTTTCACCAACTCTATGTCCTCCTAATCACTCAATTTCACGCCTCTCCCATGTCAGGAACCCTAGAGGTGAAATTGACAAATTAGGTGAAATAGAGTTGCAATTGGAGGCGTGGATAGCAGCAGGAGCGTCAGAGGAAGAATGGGTCGACGCACATGGGAGGAATTGTGCCATAAAATTAGGTAATTTGAAAAAAACCTAATTTCACTGATTTTGGGGGAAAATTGGGGAAAACCCTAATTGGGTGATTGGGTATAAATTGATGTTGTGTGAAGTATTAGGAAGACACTGTATACCTCTCTGGACTAGCCAGTAGAAACTTTGCTACAATTTTTATGAACTTCAAATTTTAGTTGCTTGTCAGTTACAGTGGAGTATTGCATATGTTTGTAGTTGTCTGTTATGTTGCAATTTGTGTCTAATTTATATCATATGATGAATGTGAATGTTTTATACATGGTTAGCATGAGCTAAGCAGCCTCAGGCCAAGGCTCAGTGAAGCCTTGTGCACTGTCAAGTGTGAATGAGCTAGGATAGTTACTTCCTGTTGCTATGTTTTGATTGTGTAAATGAGAGATGCCAATGCTCATAGAGCCTGTGATTGGCTGTACTGTCAAAAGACAGCCAATGCTAGGGGTAGACTAGTGAGCAAGTTGGTGTTCTTCCATTTCTAGTTGTATGCTTAGGAATGAACATAACCTAGAAACATGCCACTTGATTAGGACACAAGGTGTATCATAAGCCTTGGCTTACCCACCAATTCCCTCTTAGTAATTTACATTTTCAGTTCTAATTTTGCTTCCTGATCAGTCATCTTCTTCAGTTAATTTTCTTGCCTTTCATTTTCTTGCACTTTGTAGCTACTGTGCACTGAAGTCAGTGCACTGAACTCACCCTGCCCTTGGCTTCCAAGCCTTGGTTATTTGCTGCTTCTCTTAGCTGTTTCTTTGTTGCTTTACTTTCCAAGCCTTGGTTCATACCATTTACATGTTTTGCTCACTGCCTTAGTGCATTGCCACTCTTATTATCCTAGGAAAACTTCTTATATGCTCCTCTCCCTGTGGACAAACCCCTACTCACCCTTTTATTACAAATCTTGACCTTGTATACTTGCAAGTGTATTGTGTGCATCTTTAGAACCACAACATTGAATCCTTTGGACCATGTGAACATTTTCATCATCTTCTATCTGACTGGACTTCCGATATATATTAGATTTTTGTAATTTATGACTAGATAAACATCGATGATTGTGAAGATAAGGTCCACAAACGTCGAAGTAAGTATACACCAATGTTGGAGATAATAAAAATGTTGTTTTAATAAATTTAACGTTTTAAAAATTAAATTGATAATAAATATTAAAACGTAATAAAAATGTTTTTTTAGTAAAGTTATCCAAGTTTGTTGATCATTTGTTATTCCTAATTTATCAATTTCTCACTGTAGATATGTTAATTTTTAAGTCGAGGTAACATGCATGCATGATTCAATTTTTTCCATGACAACTCAACAAATCAACTTATCGGAGATTGCAGTTTACAAAAATGATATGAACTTGGAAGCATGTTGCAGAGAGTTTTAAGTGTCCTACAATTAATTTTAATCAGCATTCAGTATCCCATTAGCTAATTGGATGAGACTGTACATTCGCAGATAAAGGGAATATAAACCATATAGCTTAGGTAATTTAGCATGGCATATGACAGAATAAAATGCCTTCCTTTAACAACTTATTAAGAACTTATGGAACTGTTATGCTACCTTGGAACTTAAGAGTATACATGCCCAGATTGCATCTATGTACTACTCTTTTTCTCTCAATGTGTAGATAGTGGCATTGAATTGTTATTGTTTCCCAGATTGAGTTATTGTTGAGTGGTTCGTTGTGGGACAATAATTAAAAGCTATTTAATCAGTATGTATAACAAAGTATTTCATGTATTCCTCGATAATCAATGAAACTTTAATGATTTTTTACTCTTCGATACGAAATTAATTTTCTCGGATAAATGATTGGTTTAGCATGAAAGTGGTGCAAATATTAGAGCTTGAGAAACAAAATTTTCATTATGGATATAATGCATTTTTTCTTCAAATTTGAGAAACAAATATCTCAAAAAAAAATTTGTTATTTGTTCTAGGTTTTGGTAGATTTCCACTGTAAGGACTATAATTCCTGGAGCTTCCACTGAGTTTTCTTTACATCGGCCGCCACTTATTTGTTAGTTTATATTGTTCCGTATGTAAGTTTTATTTTTTCTTATGTAAGTTTTATTTTTAGTTTATATTGTTTCGCATGTAAGTTTTTTTTTATTTTGAACATCTGTTCCTTCGAATTTATGGAAAGCTGATATTTATTTTCCCTTGCAACAACAAATTGCATCATTAGTAAGAGCACTGATACACACTGTCATGGAAAGCATGTTATAAAGAGACATCACACCAAAAATATTTTGTTTGGAGCTCAGGTAGATGACATTTTTTGTTAATCTGTGGGCTTTTGACAAGTTGTAGCTCTAAGATAACTTATATGACATGGAAAAGAATAAACGTTCCGGTTACTTTGCTATATATGGCGCACTAAATCCTCTAAAGAGTGAATTAAGAAGCAAAAAAAAAAGTTGTCTTATTGGTTGCAGAGCTTAATATTGTCGTGGACTTACATTTGGTTCTAAAAGGAAATTGTACTCTTCTCCTTTTTATTTTTCACTACTTACCTAATATCTCTTATTTCTACATTTTTTTTTTGTGTTATATTTGGCTTCAAAAAGATTAGTATTTCATAAAATAATATCGTGGCTAGCGGAATTAACTTTTCTTTTCGTACTGAGAAGATAACGGTGTCCTTCTAGAGTGTGTTGTCCAGGTTTTATTCTTTTGGTTTCAAGATTCGTTGGGTCAGACAAAATGGTTCAACTTTACTCTAGCTATAATGGATTTATTTCCTCGGTATTCTGATGCCTATACGCAGCGTCATTTCTTTGTGATATTGATGTCTTTTTTTAGGTTGAACCTATTGGTATTTTGGAATGTGTTAGAGCATTGCTCGGTCGAACTCGCATGCATTGCTATCTCAAGCATGTTTTTCAATGTTAGTTATCAAAATCATAAGTCTTGATTTCTAGTCTACTATAGCTAAGTCTCGGACTAGGATAGAAAGTGTAGTCGAGGTCAAGGACTTCATGGCGATTCATCATACAAGAAGAAGAACTACTCAAGGAACCGATGGAACTTCTCGACAAAAAGGTATGTGAAGACTTGAACTTATCTGTCACTCAAAAGTCTATCTACTCTATCTCCTACTTCTTGAGACAAAAAGGTATGTGAAGACTTGAACTTCTTAAGCTATATATAGACTTAGATTATACACATTTGGTATTTCGAGCCGAGTATACCTCGCCTATCTATATCTCGAAATATGTGTTGATAAGCGTTTCGCTTCGACCATGTTTATCTTTACCTAGTGACGAAAGTCATGATATGTTGCAATCACTTTGAAAATTGCTTTGACGAGAAATGGTGTAACAACTGTATGACGTCCTCTAAGAATGTTTCAATGGTTGGAATGAGAGTTTAGATTACATAACCAATGATGGACATAAGTATTGTTGTGGAAACACATATGTGCATAAGTCATATCCCTTGAACCAAAGTTTGCGAACTTTGTTGATCAAGAGAAACCGGAAGAATGGCTTGTTGCCAAGTCCGCGAACTGCCGAACTTCTCATCCCGAGAAATTTTGTTGGAGTACAAACTTGTTGCGTGAGTAGTAGTCCGCGAACCGGCGGAAAGTATTTGCCGAGATTTTCTGTTGGAGTTTGTAAACTTTACCCGGTTGCTTAAGTCCGCGAACCTAGTGTGCGAACTTAAGAAGGTTATATATCTAAAGATGATTTCTGAAATTAAACTTATAAAGACTAAGGAATGAAAATTACAAAGCTTGGCTATAAAGTTCATGAACCGATTCAATTGAATTAAATCATCTTTGCTTCAATTGTGTCTTGTGTAATACAAATGATTTCCTTGGAATTGAACAACTCTATAACTAGTTCATTTGAGTCATTTGAACTAGTTATGGTGAAGAAGAATATGGTTGGTATGAAATGCTCATATCGCTAACCTTTTGGTTAACTATCGTTGAACCAACAATGTACACGTTTCGGTACGGTTAACAAACCTAGAAGCGTGCATTTCATTTGTGTATAACAAGCTAAGTTTTCGATCTAACGGTTGAGAAATATTAGCTTGAATCTAAATCAGGTTTTCATCTAATGGTGTATATTGTTTTCTTTGTGACCAAGGCGAAACCCTGATTTGAAAGACTATATAAGGGGACATCTGGAAACTCTGCAAAACTAATCCACACACCTCACATGTGATACTAGTTTGCGTGCTACAGTCGTTTCTCCTTTAAACTTTGGTTTTCTTATTCTAAAACCAGGTTAATGGCTTAAAGACTTCATTGGAATTGTGAAGCCAGACCGATACTACTTTTATCGTAGTTATGTGATCTGATCTTGCATCTTCTATCGTACGAGTACAATCAGATTTATTGGCTTGATATTAATATCTCCGATAGGTAAGATATAAAAAGTAGTCACAAACATCTTTGTCTTGATATTGATTGTTTATGATTCCGCAACGTCTTGTTTCGGTACCATACGACTAAGAATGTTGTGAGGTGATTGATTTATCTAGGATGTTCTTCGGGAATATAAGACTGGATTATCAATTGGTTCCTGTTCACCTTGATTATTATCAAAAGACGGAACAAAAACTTTAGGTTTTTTCTGTGGGAGGATCCTTTGATATACTTGTCTGTGTGAGACAGATTTGTTTATTGTCAAAGCCTGCGATTTTTGGTCGTATCAACTCTTAGTTGTGGGTGAGATCAACTAACAGAATCAAGTGCCCAGTATCCTGCTGGGATCAGAGGCATATGGAGTACAACTGTACCTTGGATCAGTGAGAGACTGATTGGGGTTCAACTACAGTCCAGTCCGAAGTTAGCTTGGAGTAGGCTAGTGTCTGTAGCGACTTAATACAATGTGTGTTTAATCTGGACTAGGTCCCGGGGTTTTTCTGCATTTGCGGTTTCCTCGTTAACAAAATTTCTGGTGTCTGTGTTATTTCAGTTACCGCATTATATTATTTTATCTTTATAATTGAAATAATATAGGTTGTGCGTTAGATCATCAATTAGAGTAATCCAACCTTTGGTTGTTGATTGTCATTGATTGATCCTTGGATATTGGTATTTGGTACCTTCCAAGTTATTCCTTGTGTTTGATTAAAGACTCGTTGATTTCTATTAGCTCGAGTAAATCAAAACAAGAGAGAGATATTAACTCCTTGAGATACTTTTACCTAGATTGAGTATGACTGTCTAGTTGATTCTCTAGAAAGTATTTTGGATTTAGTCCATACAGATTGCTAAGAGAAATATTTGGTGGTTTTGTTAGACCCTCTCTTTTTCAATTGGTATCAGAGCAGGCAAACACGTTTAAGACCTTACAAGTCTGTGTTTGTAGCGATCTGACTATATGGACCATAAAGTCTCAATTGACACTTCACCAGGTTTAAAAAACAACCGTAGAAAAAAGTCTGATAAACTGGTTACTCTTCAAAAAGGGTTGGATGAAAAAATCCGGATCAACTCTGATCGTGTTGCTGAAATTGCAATTCTTAAGGATTTGATATCTGGTAAACGTCCCTTGGTGAATCTGAGAAACCCCAGTTGTTCCTCTTTAAAGAGTCATAAATCATATGGTAATCAACGACCGGTTGTTGTGAAAACTGATATGACTAGGAACCACTCAGAAAAACTTCAAGGTTTTGGCCCTTATTGTTGTTGTGATTCTTCCAATCACCTTCAACAAGTTTGTATGTCGTTTCGAAAGAGTCTGAATGTTGCAAGTAATCTTTGTAAGAAAACTAAACAACTCTTCGATACTCTAAAAGGACATACAAAACTATCAAGAAACTCTAAACAGAGAAGTACTACTAGTATGGGTGCCTTTGCTTTAAGATCTACGTCTCCATTTCAATGATTTCTTGATAGTGGTTGTAGTAGACATATGACAGGTGATCTCACATGGTTTTTTTTCGTCTATTGATTATGAAGGAGGTCCTGTGACATTTTGAGATGGGAGTTGTTGCTACATCAGCAAGAAGGGAACGATCAAATTGCCCGGTGTTCCAGAAATCCATGATGTAGTATACGTAAAAGGTATGACTTCTAATCTTCTTTCTATTAGTCAAATTTGTGACAAAGGCCATCGAGTTGTCTTCAATGCAAATGGATGTGACATTGTAGACAAAACTGGGAAAGTAATTTTTCAAGGAACTCGTGGTAAAAACAACTGTCATCTTCTTGATAGTCAGTTTAGAAACCATTACAATTTGATTAAGGTGGAATCTACACATCTTTGGCATGAGCGTTTTGGTTGCATCAATTATCGTCTTCTAACTAAGATCATTAACAAAGAACTTGTTAGAGGCATTCCAAAAATCAATGCAAAGATTGAAGGTGTATGTGGTTCCTGTCAAAAGGGTAAGCAAACGAAAGTTCACCACAAATCATCTCGATATATTCTCACTAAAGCTCCACTTGATTTAATTCATATGGATCTCTTCGGACCTATTGAACAACCCACTGTTGCTGGTAAGAAGTATGCTTTAGTTATGGTAGATGATTATAACAGATTCACTTGGGTTGCATTTTTATCTTATAAGAATGAAACTCTTGGTGAATTAAAGATTATTGTTAAAAGGATCCAGAACGAACAAGGTCGCAAACTAAAAAAAATTAGAAGCGATCGTGGAACTGAATTCAAAAACACCAAAGTATTTGAATTCTGTGACGAACTGGGGATCATTCAACAATAATCACCACCTATAACTACTCAAGCTAATGGAGTTGCTGAAAGAAAGAATATGAATATTCAGGAAATGGCCAGGGTAATGCTCCATAACAAAAACTTACCATTAAGATTTTGGGGAGAAGCTGTTTTTACAGCATGTTACTTGATCAACCGTGTGTATTTACAGTCTAAAACCCTTAACACTCCTTATGAGTTGTGGCACGTAAGGAAACCCAACCTACATTATCTCAGTTTGTTTGGAAGTAAGTGCTATATTCTGAAAGATTGAGAACAGAAAGGGAAATTCGACACCAAAAGTGATGAAGGTATCTTTTTTGGCTATGCTTCTGGTAGTCGTGATTTTCGATGTTTAACCTCAGAACACAAGTCATGATGGAATCTGCTAATGTTATTATCGACAACATTAGTAACTTTAGTCATGATAATCCTCCTGCTGAATTTCCTCCAATCGAGAAAATTGAGAAAGTCAAAGAAATTCCAGAATCAGTTGAAGTTATCCCAACGGTTACTGATCCTGACATTTCTAGTGACGAGGAGAAGAGCACTGATCAAGCCATTCCTGACGAACAAGTACGTGTCCCTCCACGACATCTCTGGGTTCAAAGGAATCATTATCCCAACAATATTATTGGAGTAAAATATTCTACAGCCCAAACAAGAGAACAACTTCAAAATATGTGCAATTTTTGTTATTATCTTTCACAAGTAGAACCAAGGAATATTGATGAAGCTCTGAACAATCCCTTTTGGGTGAACGCAATGCATGAAGAGTTAAATCAATTTCAAATACAAGATGTGTGGGAACTTGTACCTTGTCCCTCCAATATCAATATTGTTGGTACCAAATGGATATTCAAGAATAAATCTGATGAATTTGACACGATTGTCAGAAACAAAGATAGACTTGTCGCTCCAGGATATTCACAGATTGAAGGGATTGACTTTGACGAGACCTTTTCTCCTGTGGCACGCCTTGATTCTATTCGTCTTTTGTTAGCTCATGCTTGTTTTCTTAAAGTAAAGCTGTTTCAAATGGATATAAAATCCGCGTTCCTAAACGAAATATTAAAGAGGGAAGTCTATGTCGCTCAACCTAAGGGGTTTGAAAATCCTGATTTTCCAGATCATGTGCTAAAGCTCAAAAAGGCATTGTATGGGTTGAAACAAGCACCTAGAGCCTGGTTTGAAAAACTTACCACTTCTCTCATCAGAAAAGGTTTTTCAAGAGGCGGAGCTGATAAAACTTTGTTTACCAAATGGAGTGCGAAAGATGTGGTTATTTCTCAAATATGTGTAGATGATATTATCTATGGATCAACTTATGAAAAATTTGCAAAGGACTTCCAAGTCTCTCTTGCTAAAGAATTTTAAATGAGCAATGTTGGTGAATTAAAATTCTTCCTAGGATTAAAAATTCAACAACATAAGGATGAAATTTACTTATCCCAAGAGAAGTATGTTCGAGACCTTGTGACAAGGTTCGGTCTGGATAAATCTTCCCCAAAATTAACACCTATGCCCACTACTGGTAAACTACATAGATATGAGAAAGGAGCAAAAGTGGATCAAAAGTTGTATCAATCTATTATTGGTAGCCTTTTGTATCTTACAAATATTAGACCTAATATTTCTTTCAGTGTTGGTTATTGTGCCAGGTTTCAGGCAAATCCAAAGGAATCTCATCTTGCAACTGCAAAAAGGATCATTCGATATATTAATCACACTGCCGGGTATGGTTTATCTTACACTTTTGATACTAACACTGATCTATATGCTTATTCATATGCTTATTGGGAAGGATGTGTAGAAGACAGAAAAAGTACATCAGGGGGTTTCTACTATGTAGGACTGAATCTTGTAGATTGGCATAACAAGAAGCAAAATTCCCAATCCCTGTCTACATGTGAGGCATAATATATTGCTGTTGTATCATGCTGTACTCAAATCCTATGGATGAAACAAATGCTAGATGATTATGGAGTTGATACTGGAATAATGAAGATCTTTTGTGATAACTATAGTGCGATTTGAATCACTGACAATCCGGTTGAGCACTCAAGAGCAAAGCACATTGACATATGGTACCATTTTATTCGTGATCTCTATGAAAATGGTATTATAAGTATGGAATTTATTCCTTCGAACAACAATTGGCTGATATTCTTACCAAACCATTAGACACTGCTATGTTTCAACACTTGCGGCAGTCTATTGGTGTTGTTTTGGTTCATTAAAACGTCTCTATAACTCTTGCCCCTATGCTAATCTCTATATTTTGGGAAATTGAGTTTGAAACTCCAGTAGGTTTACTCCATTTCAGTTTCTGTAGGGTTTTTTTTGTCTTGTTAGTGTCATTTTTGTTTCAAAATCCTTCTTTTCTTTTGAAATTAAGTTCGCTCTTTTTGTTCCCTTGGGAATGACATCAAATGGGGGAGAGTACTCTTTTGAACTTGTGCTTAATGGCCATATCTTGAGGGGTGTGCGGCTGTGCAATTTAAAGGGGTTATCTTGTATCTTTAAATTCCTTAATGAATGCTATTAGCTTCGGCTATATGATTGCATCTAAATTATATGGTATGTATTTTCTTTTAGTCATTAAATGTCTCTTACGGAAATTTCATTATGATCCCGTTCTTGTACCTTTGCCAATACTATTGACAAAAAGGGGGAGTATTAATATGTAGTTCACACTACAAATACATATGGTTTTCGGATCATTGTGTAAGGGGGAGTGGTTTCCATATGAGATGGAGTATTGACTAAGAGGGAGTGATACATATCACCATAGTATTATTGTTGAAGTTGTGATACGATTGGACTTTGACACTGTGTAATAATATTATGACAATATATAACAATGATCGAGACCGATGCTTTCTCATTGTTATAGCTAGGGATCTTCAACAACGGTGATGCTAAACTTACAACCTTTGGGATCATTGGAGTACTTGGAAGTGACGAAGATTTCGAGGAATGTTGAAGATTAGACATGGGGAATAGGAGATACTAAAGTTTCTTTATCTTTTTTGTATTCGATATGTATTGATAGTTTTGTCACTAAAATTGACAAAGGGGGAGATTGTTAGAGCATTGCTCCGTCGAACTCGCATGCGTTTCTATCTCAAGCATGTTTTTCAATGTTAGTGATCAAAACTATAAGTCTTGATTTCTAGTCTACTATAGTTAAGTCTCGGTCTAGGATAGAAAGTGCAGTTGAGCTCAAGGACTTCATGGCGATTCATCATACCAGAAGAAGAACTACTCAAGGAACCGGTGGAACTTCTCGAAAAAAAGGTATGTGAAGACTTGAACTTATCTGTCACTCAAAAGTCTATCAACTCTATCTCATACTTCTTGAGACAAAAATTCGTATGCTATGTATAGACTTAGATTATACACATTTGGTATTTCGAGCCGAGTATACCTCGCCTATATATATCTCGAAATATGTGTTGGTAAGCATTTCGTTTCGACCATGTTTATCTTTACCTAGTGACGAAAGTCATGATATGTTTCAATCACTTTGAAAATTGCTTTGACGGGAAATGGTATAACAACTGTATAACGTCCTCTAAGAATGTTGAATGGTTGGAATGAGAGTTTAGATTACATAACCAATGATGGACATAAGTATTGTTGTGGAAACACATATGTGCATAAGTCCTATCCCTTGAACCAAAGTTTGCAAACTTTGTTGATCAAGAGAAACCGGAAGAATGGATTGTTGTCAAGTCTGCGAACTAAGTCTGCGAACTGCGAACTTTGTTGGAGTAGGCTAGTGTCTGTAGCGGCTTAATACAGTGTGTGTTCAATCTGGACTAGGTCCCGGGGTTTTTCTGCATTTGCGGTTTCCTCGTTAACAAAATTTCTGGTGTCTGTGTTATTTCAGTTTCCGCATTATTGTTTTATCTTTATAATTGAAATAATACAGGTTGTGCGTTAGATCATCAATTAGAGTATTCCAACCTTTGGTTGTTGATTGTCATTGATTGATCCTTGGATATTGGTCTTTGGTACCATCCAAGTTATTCCTTGTGTTTGATTAAAGACTCGCTGATTTCTATTAGCTCGAGTAAATCAAAACAAGAGAGAGATATTAACTCCTTGAGATACTTTTACCTAGATTGAGTCTGACTGTCTAGTTTAATCTATAAAAAGTATTTTGGAATTAGTCCATACAGATTTCTAAGCGAAATATTGGGTGGTGTTGTTAGACCCCCGCTTTTTCAGAGTGAACTGTTCATAATTCCATAAAAAATGGTATAATGTTAAAATTTAGTAGAAAAGAAGTGTTAATGAATTAAAGCACAAAATTATATGTGAAATAATGGGCGTGGTGGTACTTTAAATAATGCGCAATGTAATATCCAGTTAGTTGGAATTTTAGATTTATCAGAGAATGCGGAAGATTCGAAATATTTTAAGAAGCTTGCAACAATATGTGAAAGTTAACACTTCAAAGATTTTACGCTTGGGTATTTCTAAAAACCAAATGCATGTTCGATATAAATATGTTCAAATGAATCTGGGCCACAGATGGGGATGAAGCCCCACCATGTCAATCAACAATTCTCACCAAACCCGGTACGTAGCACGGATTATATGTTGGTATGACCTTATTTGTGTTAGATGAATATGAAAGAATGTATCAGTTAAAATATATATATATATAATGTTTGAATGTAAACAAGAGCATCTTTCTAAGGTTCGGAATACCCGTTGATTCTTTCTTTTAGATCTATTCTTAATTTTACGTAACCATGCTAACATGCCAGGGTTTGCAGCAATTTCACTATGGCTGTAATATATTTTTGGCATTATTGTTCATGGGACATGTTATGAATCCCTTGTCAGAATCATAAGTATTACAGATGAGTTATTGTTTTCACTGTGTTCGGTTTGTCTTTTTTAACCATTTATCGTCACTTAATTTGAACAGACGATACTAAATCAAATATTCCAATTTTCATTTACATTTCAAATCATCTTCATACACTTTCCAAAGCTATGGATGGATTGGTGCCCCATTCAGACTTCTTTGTTTCTGATCAAATTCTATACGATCTCAACCCCTTGTAGATCTACAATACCTTGACTGCTGCTCTTTATTTCCATGTGTGTTTCCATGTGTGTTTGATAAAATATAGATTCATATATTGTAGTTGTAATAAATGACAAAAATAGAAGTAATTTTTTAATATATTATTATTTTATTTTATGGGATTTAAAATGTTTATGTATTTATATATATTTGGTTTTTGTTTTTTATCAATTCTTTTTAATATAAGAGCAAGTCTTATGGTGGAAGAATTCCATCTTCCATCTTCCATGCCACCTTAACATTTAGAATTGTTCATCGAGGCTCAAGTCTTATGATGGAATCATAAAAAAAGCTAAAAACAATAGAGTTTGATTGGTCAATGGTATCTGACTAGAATATATTTACATGGTTGAAATTAAAAGTGATTTTTTTGTATTTGACTTATGTTAAAAGACGAAAACCCCTATTCTGAATAGCGTAACACCATTCCACAAAACCATGGAACATGGCTTAGAAAAAGTGTGGATGACACCAACTTGGAATCCATTAAACTTGACATTTCACATTTTTTCCAAGCTTGAAATAGGTTGGATTCCACCGTTAAGACCTAAAGGAGAATGATTTTGCTGACATGTCGGACCCACAACAACCCTTATTCTATCTCCATTACCAATAATCCACATGGAAAATATTAATTGATCGGTTAATTTTCAGAAGAGATATGAATTCTCGGGTTTATGTACATAAACGATTGGTGGCTTTTTGGAAAAAATACGACTTCTCGTGGTTGTGTACACAAATATTGCGAAAAGACACTCCTCTTGCCAAGGGCAGAGCTCGGATTTCAAAAAAGGGGGTGCAAGAAAAAATTCACAGTAAAATAAAACAGCTAGAAGAAAAAAGAAGAAAAAAACTCAAACAAATATTGGCTTTTCACCGTACAACCAAAGTTCCAAATATCAAGATGCAGTTGAGAAACATACAATCCAAGAGTTCTAAATCTCAGGATGCAATTGGGAAAAGTTTTTTTTTTCTTTCTTTTTCTTTGAAAAAACTAGGTATCAACATAGTTTCTTTGTTTGCTTTTTTAGTTTCAACTCCTGTAATTCGTGTTGTATACGAGAGAAAAAGAGTTTCGTGGACGTGATTGCTTGGGCTTTAGCTAGAGATGGGATGCATATATCGGACTTATAGGGGTGCAAATGAATATTATCTTGAAAAATGGAGGACTTAGTATAAATTTTGAAAATCAAGGGGGCAGTTGCAAACCCTTGCAATGGGCTGCCTTCGCCCCTGCCTCTTGGTAAATTTGTACTACATAAATATTACCCTTCAGCTTCTCAATTCACAACATCGAAGTTATCTTCCTCTCCAGTTTGTTCGTCTAGGATTGTAGAATCATTAGATACGCCGAAGAAAGTGGAGTTCGAAAGAGCTTGAACTGTGTATTCAACAGTTGTTTCCGTGATTGAAAGATTTTATGGCTCTTCACCACTACGAACCTAGAGTTCCACGTCCACCATTAGGAACCTGTTGCGTCGGAAGGTTAACCGACGGAACAGAAAACGAAAATCTAAAGAGTTTCAGGCGTATCTAACAGTTTCTCCTTAAATGTCATCGCTTTGCTTTACATATAAAGCATTTTTAGAACCATATATCGATACATCTCGCAGTTCTGAGTTCTCATAAACTTAATTTGTGTTTATACTGTAACAAAATCCACATATCAAGGATTGTGTGTATAATTCATCTTTATAATTCATCTTTCTTTGTATATTTGGGTTTGTGGGAATTTGACACTATTGAAGACAATATATGATCATATGTTTTCACATTTTTTTGATTTAGGATTACAAACCGTGATGTTAGAAAAGGTATGGTTTATTGTGTTTATTTTTTTTATCTATAAATCAAGGATATCTGTATTGTTCCTAGGGTTTGTGAAAATGTCGTCGGAGAAGAAAACTTGAGAAAAGTCTGTGGTCGGATTTTCCATCTATGCAGAAACCGAAAACAACATGGGATAGCGAACAACAACAAATGGTTTTTTCTTGGAATCCATGTTTATCTATATGTATGGCGAGGTATGTTTATCCCCTTAGTTTCGTGTTCTTTTAGTTCAGAGTCTATTGACCTTCCGGTTAATTTCACAATCTTTTTTATTTATTTAACAGGTGACCGAGAATTGGATTAGGCAGGAAGAAGATTTATAAGCTAATCGTATTTCAGAATGTATTGCATTTTAGCGTTGAATATTTATCAAGCAATAGTATACTAAACTAATAATTGGCTTCCATGATACGAAGATTTGTATTCTCTTTGGTAGTCTATTTTTTTTTTTAATGCAGGATGATAACCCCTGATTGGGGACCGAAAGATGAAATAGTCACCATTTAGCAGCAGAAACGAAGGTTACGAATGAGAAGGCAAAGGTAAAAACTCCATGAAGACGAAAACGAGTTCATCTTTCTTTACTAAGTTCCGTTTTTGGTTAAATCTTCTTCGAAACGAAAGGTTCCAATCGAGAAGGGTGAGGTAAAAACTCCATGAAAACGAAACGAGTTTGAAAATAATGAAGACGTTTTTTATTTCTCTATCAGGCGTATATGTTTTATTTGCATGGTGTTTACGAGCTTTTAGCCTTTTACCATGAATCATATTATTGGGGTCATAGGGGCTGGGTTTTTGGGGCTTAGAATGGTATTTATAACCAGCAATGGATATGGAGACCTAGTTTATATAAAAAGTCAAAAATACTTTTAGCCATAAATAAATCAATCTGATTTTTTTAATCAATTATCTTCTCCTTGTTCTCCTCTTCTTAATCATATATCATGGTGAACATGATGATCATAATATCATCAAGATGAAAATGATAATCATAAAAAAACTTAAATCTATTACTATTCTTCTTCTTTTCTTCTTCTCTGTCGCATCAGATGTCATAAAAAGAAAAAAACTAAGAAAACTCATCATTTATCTTTGCTTTTGATTGCCAAAAAACTTCGATTCGATTAATTTATAGTTAAAAAAACAATTTTATGAAAGTGTTTACGGTTGGGAGTTCTTAATTTCCCCACCGTAAATCATACTTTACGTCTTAGAAAATAAGATCTTCTAGCCGTAATTTGGTTTATGGTTTGGAAAATTAAAATTCACAGCTGTCAAATATTGTTTTCCTAACTGTAAGTGATTCCGATAATCACGAAAAAAGAAAGAAAAAAAAAAGGTTTGGTTTCTGTTAGGATTTTTTAACCGTAAAGTAGGAATACAGTTGGGAAAATGAAAATTCTCAGTCATAGTCTACCCGTAAGTTGACAAAAAAAATTCCAGAATGAAAATATTTGCATTTGAATTTTATACTCGACCTTGGAATGAGTGCTAGTTTATTTATACTCGGTTTTACAATGAGTAGTAGTTTATACTCGATTTCTAAAAGAGTACAAGATCATACTTGGTTCGATCATACTCGATTCAAGAATTTTATACGCGATTTCAAAATGAATATAACTTTATATGCGATTTCAAAATGAGCATAACTTTATATGCAATTTTAACTTTACACTCGATTCCAATAGAGTATAAGTTTATACGCAGTTTAGGATCGAGTATAAAGTGATACTAATTCTCTAGTCATAACATGAGTGCAAGTATATACTCAATCTAAAAAGAGTTCAACTGCATACTCATTTTCATATAGAATATAGCACATTACGGCTGAGAAATGTTAAAGTCTTAACCTAAATCAAATACAAGGTTGTAAAAATAGGAAATCCTAATCGTAAATATATATTTACGGTTAGGATATTCTAGCCGTATGTACCACACCACTTGTAGGTTTTTTGCGTTACGACTTGGTCGACCTATAATTTTCCTAAAATCACCCGTATAATTTTACGGTTGGAAGTATTTAGCCGTATATTACTTTAATAACTAAAAAAGAAATGGACTGGTTAGGGCTAGGTATCATGTCCGTAACCAGTCGTAACATAGACTCGAGTGATTATAGGAAATATAAGGCCAGAAGTTCTTCACTTGCCATCCGTTATTTGTATTTACCTCTGGGAGTTCCGCAGTTTCCGACTGTGGTTATCTATTTACGGCTGGTTCGACACATTTTCCTAGCCGTAACAGGTAAATAACTCATATTTTGCTTTGGTTTTTAATGGATTTGAATCGATAAAATTGCGATTATGGGTTGATTATAAGGTTTCTTTGAGTATTGTGACGAAGATTTCATCATTTTTCTTCAAAGTTTTTCAAACAAATTTCACCTGAATCACCCATTTTCTTCTTCAAAATCCAAGAGAACCAAGTTTTGATTTGAAAAAGATTAATGATTTGATTAGGTTAATCCATTTACTAATACTAATTAATTATCTTAATCATTTTAATTAGAACTAATCAAATTGAGGGTAGATTTGGCATTACAAAAAAACCAGTATAAGGGGATTTATGAACTACTATTTCATAACTCTATACAGCTCCAAAAAACCAAGCCGTTTAAAACTCTAATAATAGGATTCTTTACCATTTCAAAAGTGTGAGAATACGGTTTCTAAGGCGTCTCCACCATCGATGTTGAGTCCATTTTTTGCACACTCTTTTAATGAGTGTGTAGTAACCAAGCAACATTTTTTTTATTGTGAATAAACCTCGTTGATGTCTTGTTGACAGATGGTTGCCAATACGATGCATGCCCAAAATGCAAGTAAAAAGGGGCTCAAAAATTGATCACGAGTATTCGCGCAGAAAGTGTGACCAAAAAATGCCAAAGCCGGTAATCAGGCAACATGTTTCAAAATTAAAGGCTTTTAATGAATTGGAGCGGAACATATTTCTAAGCTAATCATAATTCAACTATAGGGACGAAAGAAAAGTGAACATACAAAACCATGCAGATTTGGTACAAAGTATAGCATTTGATGAAGTGTTACGATCAATAATCAACTGGACAATTTGTTGACTCTAAATTTGTACAACATCTGATGAAGATAAGGCGTAATGTGCGATAAACCGGTAAAAAGATAAATTCAGATTATTTTATGCAACTGGGCAATTTACTTACTCTAAATTTGTAGAGCAATGAAGATAAGGCGTTGACTGTTTCAAATTAAAAGGGCATGATTTCATGGGATACCACTACAATTTGACAGTCAAGAGAATGTACTTCAAACAGAAAGAGGTATGCACATAAATTAATCAATACTAAAAATGTAATTTGTAATTCGACATCAATTTCAATTTTTTTCCAGTAATTGGAAATAAATCTTAGTGTTATTTTACAAGATGTTGTCGTTATAAATGAAACAACTGTGCAAGTACGAACAAGACTGAATGTTGGCCCAGATGGATTATCTCCAAAGAAAAAATTGTTATCGAACGGAACCTAAGAATTTTGGAATCCTCATGATCAGATCACGCTTGAGTAGCTACCCAACCTATCTTTATTTTAGTTTTCCTAATTTCTAAGTCCTTTTCTTTCTCTTCATTATTAGGCAAGTTCGATTTTCAATCATCCTCCTTGAGCAAGTAATGTCAGATATGTTCCTCCAAGTCTACGGTGCGGTTGCTTCATGTACTCTGATTTTTCATCTATAAAATGTTGATTTACCGATCAAGAAGAAATAAAAAAGACTGCGGTGCTGATGCTATGAGATTTTTGATGGTAACTAATATAAGTGACACAGGTTCCCGATTACTACGGGCTGTTTTCAGATTACACTTGACATATTTCGTAATCCTGTTAATTGTTATCACCCTAAGTGGGTTACATAAAAAGGGAAAGTACTGCTTGCATCATCTGCAAAAGGTGATTTCCTGATGATCTCATATGTACGCATTTTCATTATTAGTTTCCTAACTTTGGTTTCATGTTCTTCTAAAGGATATATGTAATAATCAGGTAGTTTATAATGTTATTTCACAATTTACTTGTGTACATGTTGTCTTCTGAGTTGTCTGTTAAAGTGGTAATCAGGTAGATTAAAATATTATTCAGAGTTTATTTATTCACACAATGTCCTTAGTGTTCTGAATTCTGCTAAGTTTTAACATGGGCAGGATTCCTGGATACATAAGGTTTTGACTTTAAAATTTAGATTCGTCATTAACCACGCATAACCGGCCTTAATCTGAAGTGCCTAAAGCAATTTTATGACCTATGATAGGCTCTTGTTATAGATATAATTTGGGATAAAAAAAATCATACTAAAATCTATTGTGAAACTATAAAGTAGAGAAGGAGTCACAAAGTAGAGGGGAAGAAGAAGGGAGGAATTCTAGTCATCAGTATAACACACAAACATTAGAGCATCTATTTATAGGTCTAGACACAATGGCATCCCAATAATAAACGAGATTTACCCTAGATATTCTTTACATAATTACACGTTTATAACACCCCCCATGATGACATTGTGTCTAAGCTAATTTTCTCGTTTAGACGTTGACAGGAAACCCCAAAGGAACAAAACCTGATCAAAGGGAAAAAAGTACAATTGATAGTAAATTTAGTACAAAGACGGACATGTATATGTTGCTCATTAAAACCTTGACAAGGAAAATCCAGTGGGAAAAACCTTGATGGAGGAAAAAGAGTAAAACGTGATAGTCCAGTAAAATACCTTCTAATTCGATACTCCCCTGATAAGTACCATAGTTAAATCTTTGTTTGCAAATCTTCAAGTCGAGATTTCCCAATTTTTATGAATGAATTTCTTGAATGCTAGAGGTAGCAATGCTTTCAAGATAAATTTTCCAGTTGATGAAGTCTTATTTTGTGTTAGTCTTCTAACGGTAGTGTTCTTGAGTCTTCATTCTTCTTCAAATACATTGAGGACTTGCTTCTTGGATCGCTACCTTCTCGAAGATGATTTTCATATATAGTTGATATAGTTTTTTCAACAAACTGCCAATATACATTTACAGTACCATAAGTGTACAAAATTTGTAATGATATCTTATATGGATCAGAATGATATCCAAATTCATAGGAGATAGTTATGTTGATGTGGTATAACAAAATGACCTAGTTAATGATGGAAATCAACCAAATAACCGAAATCATACAACACCCCATGGAGGACTACCATATTGAGTTAAATTTCCTCACTAAAATCTTGCCAGTATAACCCAATGGGAAAAAATATGGATGAAGGAAAAAGAACACAAATATCAACATTAAACTTCAAAGATGTTGCCTCTTTAAAACCTTGTCAGGAAAACCACATGAAACAAATCCTGAAAATGGAGGGAAAATAGTACAACTTTTTACGATTCATGGATGCTAACTAATAGACGCATTTATGTGTCTAATTTGTCCTCAATGTTTCGTATTAGTATTACTCGATTTTGTGCTTATTATGGTGTTTTGTGTGTTTGCAGGTATTTTTTGGGAAATAAATATTGTTGGAAAATTCGGCTCGAGAAGTTGCTCGGAGCACCCCGGAGGACAATTTCTATACGGAACCCCATTTTTGCTAAGTGTCACCCACAGCTATATGTAGCCCATTTTTGTCCACAACACCCTTCTCCCTCGTTTGAATTAATTTTTTTGGCGGGAAATATTTTTTTCACCTGCAACATATTCTTCTTCGGATTTGGAGGAGCTGCAGTGAGACTCAATGGCTGAATTTGCACGGGATGACATTACGGAGCGTAACATGGGTGGTATGGTTGATTGTTTCGATTGGAATTGGATGCATCGTCGGATTGAAGCTAAACAGGGCAACCGTGTTCACAAGGGAGTCAGTCACGCGATTACAGCGAGTTTGGACGTGTACCGCACGCGTTGGTTGCTTCAGAAACATGAAGGAGTTAAACAAAGATTCTATGCACGTATCCAGATGCGTGCAGGAGAAGAAAAAGGGAAGAAAATATTCCCAGAATATTTTCTTTACTGCCCGAGTTCAATGAAGAATATTGAGAATTATGGCGTGATTAAATGAGGCTGAGGAGTATAAATAGATTGCTGGGATCATAGAGAAGGAGGACGGAGAGTTTGCGGTCGAGAGGAGAGCTCAGGAGGCCATAATCAAGAGTTTACAGAACTCCGTTTCTTCTGCTGCACCAAGAACACGAAGAACAAAAGACCACCAGAGGTAGTCGTTTATGAACAGTGACAACGACAGCCACCGAGGGTCGCAGAGTTACAACAACAGCAGTTCTTTTCTATCGTTCTTTGTAACAGTGTCTTGCAACAATTATAAACGTTGCAAACACCCAATTTTCATCATTTTCTCCATTTCATCATTTGTACACCTACTTTGAGCAATGAAATCAACTTTTGAGCGTGTTTCCAACATCATGATGAGCTAAACCCAATCCTTGGGGCTATGGAGGAAGCCATTGTTTCGGCAAAAGTGATATATTTCAATTAATTAATTACAGCAACTCTATTATGATTTTTGCATTGAACTAAAAATTGTTTATATGATTTTATTATTTAGGTGTATTTTCTCTTGATAGAATGTGCTTGCTTTAGGTTTTTGATATTCTATGCTTGGATTTACATCTATTCTTTTGGAAATCTACATGTCTAGGCAATACTATTAGAATCAATTTGAATGTTGAGTTGCATAATTATTGTTTTATTAAATCACTAATATCAACCAATGGTAGAATCCTAGCCCCATTCTCTCCATAATTTTCACAACATCTTTTTAAATTAGTTCGCTATTTTTATCTATTAAAAAAAATCTAAAAATCCGCTTTCACAAGTCTTGAACGAATCATATTATTACAACAACTTTGAAAACACATCACTAACTCAACTATATTAGTATTATAAAAAATAAACACCAAAATTATAATTATACTCTACATCATAGAAAAGTTTTAATCAAACGTAATATTCAAACTGCAAATTGTAAGAAATAAAAGAAAAATAGAATTTATGTTGCTAAAGCGTGGATTTTGTGTTTTAAGGACTCCTCAAGAGACATATAAAGTTGATATCATCAACTAATTAATCCGGATCTTTGGTTTCGTACCAAATTACTAAAAATGCATAAAGGATTGTTAAAACTGACAAAATCGAGTGAGGTGGCTGCCTGAATATTATTTGAATCCTCAAAGGATTACAAAATGAATATGTTCTCCAACCACATTTCTTGTGTGAATACAATATGAGACCTTCAAGGACTAGTACACCAATTCATATTGTATATAGAGAACGATAATTAATTCAATTCTGGGGTATGGAAAAAAATACAAAAAATAAGACCCTCAAATCGTTTTTACAAACAAACAAATTTCTTGTATAACGACGCATTATGACTACACCAACCTGTAATTAATAGGCTTGGCATGTTTAAGGTGTTTAGCTTTGGATCCAAAAATGTGTCAATCGAGAATTAGTCCAAACTAATTTGGATTGTATGTCAACCAATCAAATATGTCGGTATTCCTTTTCAAAAGGGTTTCAAACCACCATTTTTTATTATTTAAGTAGTTATTGCAACTGAATTTTCGAAAATTATATTAGCGTATCACGATCCTATACCATTTTCAAGTATATGTATATCTTGAAAAAAATTCACAGGAATACTGGTACCAGTGGCCACGAGCATCATAATCTCCCCATCTTCAAGTGAAGAGATATGAACTGTGAGAATGTGGATCTTGTTTTGATAGACTCTATTCAAGTACTATCTGTAGCTTGTTCTAAAATGCTATTTTTTCCATATGTAATTGTATTTTCCTTTCAAGAGGCAAAAGCTTATATAGAAGCAAAATTAGATATTTCACACCAATTGATAATGATAGTTTTTTTTTTGATTTGATCGTGTTGGGAGAGAAATTGATATAACTTTTAAGTTAATTAACATAAGCTTCTGATAGTGTATGCTATCTCCCTGATCATGGTGGAATTTTATTTTTATCTCATATACGGAAACTCCAAGTTTCGTATATTATTATCCAATCAATTCGAGATTTATACTCATCGTGAAATATGTATTTCGGATTAAAAAAATATAGTCTTAATAGACATAAATATTTACCATCAACCATGGATTACTTTTGGAACACAAACAAAAATAAAATAAAATTAAGTGTCAAAACCAAAAGCATTGAAGATATGCAAACAAATCTCTAATAACTTCGTGACCTCAAGGGTCAACGAGATGAAATTATGGACAATTTTTTCATCAAAATAAAATTAAAATAAGATCAATATAGTCACTACAAGGACTAATAATATTGGCTAACAAGCAGGATTTGCACCCATTGATCTTTTGTGTCCTACCAATTCCAACATCAAGTTGAACGGTCTCAATTTTGGAGAATAACAATAGGAAAAAAAAATAATTATATAAAAAAAATTATCAATACCCCACAGGAATGCAACAATCAGTGCTTGCAATTGCGAATACATAATAATCAATTTCATCATTTTAGGATCCATAGAGAAATCTAATTCCAATTGGTTTAAATGATTCTTTTGAGAAAAATAAAGAAATCATTATAGTATAGAAAAATCTACTTTTTGGTTGATGAAGATTTTTTTGAAAGAACATAAACCAATAATCAATATTGGCTAAAAGTTCTTAGTGTTAATTTTTACATCTCATTAAGGAGAATTGATAGAGAAAAACCAACATCAATTGGTTTGTACAATTAACAAAATTGTGTCGACAAATTAAATAAATATTATTGATATCGCATAGTCAGCTTACGATTGGTTTCTCACAAAAGGAAAGATATAAACCACTAATCACAGGGTCTTCGTCTAATGGACAAAGATACCAATTAAATTGGACGTAGGTTTTTCAACCATACATGTGAATAATTACCGTGAAGGTAATCAAATTGCGATAATACCATTATTTTTTGGTGATTACAGTTTCCTTAAGGGAATAAAAACTGTAGACCACATTTCAATGGATTTTCTTTCTTTTGTCTATGAAAAAATTAGAGGAGAAAGAAAACACCAATTGTTGGCGATTACTGTTTTATTAGAGAATATAAATACTGTAAATCATGTATCAATGGATTTTATTTTATTTCTTTTTCTCTATAAAACATTAAAGAAGAAAAGACAAAACGGATTCAAAACTGATCACCCGTTATATATATACATAAACATATGTATATTTAATAAAATAAAAACCAATTTAAAAAGATTAGACGAGAAAGATAGAACGGTGTAAACTGTTCCATAGCCCGATCGTGTTAAGAGGTTCTCTTCTGCTGGCATTCAGTGAATACAGATTTTGCGTTGCTGATAACATATTGTGAAACTAGAAAGTAGAGGAGACACAAAGTAAAGGGAAAGAAGATGGGAGAAATTATATTCATCAATACAATAAACCTCTATTTATAGGGCTAGACACAAGGACATCCTAGTAATAAAACGAGATTTATCCTAGATATTCTTTACATAATTACACGTTTATAACAAGGGCATCCCAGTAATGTTAAATATTCGTTTAATATTGGATCTTATTTATTTATTTTTTAATTAAAATGATATTTAAAATATAATTTGAAAGTGAAAATAATAATATTTAATAAATGTGATATAGATTTAAAATAAGATCTTTAAAGAATATGATATGGAGAATAAGAAATTAGTTATCTTATACAAGGGAAATTTCGGTTATTATAAATAGAGTAGGGGTATAAAAGAAAAATCATGCATTAAAATTATGTGTGACCACACCTTATGATTAAGGATATTTTGTTCTAAGTTCTAAGAAAATACTGAACAGGTAATAATTAGCGAGTCGGACACAATTTCGCACTCCTAACAAAAATATTTAAAAGCTCCTCTTCCCAAGATTTTAAAAATTGGAGATTTTTGGAAGTGCTTTGGGTTAAAAGCTTAGAATTTTTTTTACCAAACACCAATATGAAAAATAATTACTATATTTATATTTTTAAAGTTTTTTCTGAAAAGAAAAAAAAACATTACCAAACCCAGCCAATTATCTAAAATGTTTCAAGGTGATAAATGTTGTATTAAAAAAGGAGAACGAAATCTTAATTCATTATACGACAAAAATCCAATATCTTCGAATACTTACGAAAGTTAATTGTACAGCTACACAAATTTAATGTGATGGAAAAATCCCATATAGTGTAATGCAATTTCTCATTTAAACTCGACTTTCTATTCTTAAACTCTGGGAATCAATTGACAAATTGAATTCAGCCAGAAAATTAGAACTAAAATCTTTACAATAGCATTTATTATACAAATTTTAAATCCATAATTAAAATTAAACACCATGTATGTGCATCCTAGATGAAAATGTAGAATGCTTAAGGTGATATAAATGCTGGATTCAAAAACAAAATCTTAAAGTGAGGAAATAAGAAGAATATTCTTCCTATTTCGCCACATTAAAATTTTGTTTTTGAATCAAGCATTTATATCACCTTAGGAATTTTAGATTTTCATTTAGAATGCACATCCATGGTAGTTAATTATAATTATTGATTTAAAATTTAGATAATTAATGCTATTGGAGAATTTATAGTTCTCATTTTTCGGGCAGAAGCCCATTTGTCAATCGATACTCAGAGTCTAAGAACAGAAAGTCGAGTTTAAATGAGAAATTGCATGACACTACAGGGGTTTTCTCCTTAATATCTTCAAAGATTTTCCTTAATGCCGCACAAAAGGAACTTTACCAATCTTCTCACCACTATGGGTCCTTCATCAAGTAGTTAAAATATGCATCTATGAAAAAATTAATAATTATTTTTGTTTGGTATTGACCGAATGGTTTCTTGAATCTAATGTGTGGATTTTTTCCGCATATACAAAGGAGATGATTTGATCCCGATACTTTTGGGATGCCATATTTGTCGGGTAATCAATTCATTCCCTTACAGTATTTAAATTCTGGAGAAGAACCAGGATTCAATATCGGCCTCGAATACTGAGAAAAACAAGATTTAATTTTAAAAAATTAAAAGGTAATTCATACCAAGGAAAAATGACGAAAAAGTTTTAGTAACGGAGAGTGACTTACAGATTGATTCATAGAAAGGTGGCAGGGAATAAACCGGTTATCGACATAGAGAAAATCTGAAATATGGACTATAGATGGATGACCAGTGCAAAATGTGTTAAACCTATAACAAAATTATAGTTGTACTTTTGCCATAATTTTTAATAGTGGAGAACAAAAAAAACGATACGTTAAACCTATAACATCCATCATACAAAAAAAATATATTAATCGGTGAATAAAAAATCTTATTGTGTGACGAAGCAAATTACCTATTAACCTGTAACTCTTTATTACTAAAACTTTTTCATCATTTTTGCTTGGTATGAATCACCTATTAATTTTTAAAACTAAATCTTATTTTTCTCAGTATTCGAGGCCGGGATTGAGTCATGATTCCACTCCTGAATTTAAATCTAACTGTAAGGGAATCAATTGATTTCCCGACAAACATGGAATCCAAGAAGTATCAAGATCAAATCGGCCCTGGTATGCTGAAAAAAGACACACTTTAGATTAAAGAAACCATTCGGTCATACCCAAAAAATATAATTATTAATTTTTCTCAGAAATGCATATTTAACTACTTACTGAACGACCCATAGTGGTCGGAAGATTGGTAAAATTCCTTTTGTGAGTGCAAATGATAAATACAAGACTAGAAAGTGTATGTATGTTTTTTCCAGAAATTTGTGAGTGAAGAGAAAAAAAATGAGAGTATTTATAGGGGAGTATAAACAATTAAGGAATATCTTTGAAGTTTTTATTCGGGGCAAAAAGGAAACAAACATTAAATATTTTTAGTATTGACCGTGAATAGAAGTGATTGCAATAGTTTGTTGGTAAGAAGATATACCCACATTAAGATTTTGTTTTTGAATCCAACATTTATATCACCTTAAGCTTTTTAGATTTTCATTTAGAATGCACACCTATGATAGTTAATTCTAATTATGGATTGAAAATTTGGATAATTAATGGTATTGTAAAATTCATAGTTCTCATTTTTCAGGATGAAGCCCATTTATCAAATGATACTCAGAGTCTAAGAACAGAAAGTCGAGTTTAAATGAGAAATTGCACTACATTATAGGGGTTTTTCCATCACACCAAATTTTAGCTATGCAATTAACTTTCATAAGTAACCGAAGCTATAGCATTGTTATTGTACAATGGATTAAGATTTTGTTCTCCTTTTCCAATACAACATTTATCACCTCGAAACATTTTAGATTTGACTGGCTTTCGTAATGTTTATCTTTTGGACCGAAAAATCATCCAATAAAGAGGACCGGAATGTGCACCCTAATTTTAGAGGGGTGCAAAAATTTGGACTTATATCTTTCCTTTTAACCCCCGATTAAAACAATAAACATTAACGTATGAAACCTGACCAGAACCAAAATAATGGAAAACCTAATCAAAACAAGAACAAACACCTATCAAGGAATGTTCAGAAGTCCAATTCTGAGTTCCTTTGTTATGCCTGTGGATACAAACCACATGTCTAGGGATTGCAGGAATAACAAAGGAAAGAATAACACACAAGCTAATTTTGCTTAAGGCGTTATAAAATCCATGGTTTCATACCCAGAAATTTACATAGTTGGTTGATCTGATGAATGGTCGATAGATAGTGGTGCTTCACGCCATTGTTGTTTTGATAGATTCCTATTTAAGAGTTATGCAGAAATCATGGACAAGAAAAAATTGTTGGGAGATTCCCACACCGCTATTGTGAAAGATTCTGGTACGGTATAAATGAAGTTTACTTATTGGAAGATACTAATGCTGAAAGATGTTCTCCACACTCCGAAAATGAAAAAAACCTTGTTTTAGGCTATATTCTCGACAAGGTTGGATTGCATGAAACTATTGGATTTGATATTTATACAATTACTAAAAACAGAATGTTTGTAGTAAAATCTTATGCTTCTAATGGAATGTTTAAGCTTAATGTTGAAATTAATAAATTATATCTTCTTCGTGTATGGTGTGTACTTTTAATATTTGGTATGCTAGACTTTGTCATGTGAATAGTAGATCAGTAAACACCATTAGTGATTAGGATTTTTGATGGTGATTGTAGTAAATAGTGGTAAAAAGATTCGTTTCAGACTTGTGAAGGAAATGGAATTTTTAGATTTAAAAAAAATAAATATATATACAAAAATATTAACAATGGGCGAGAGGTACTGGGACTAAGGATTTGGCCGAATTCACTACACAGGGTTCATTCATATATTCTTTGACAATTTAAAACTCAATAAAATTAACATGGACTCTGATTTTGCCAAGATAGATTCTCAAAACATCGATTGTAAGTCCTAAGCATGATGTATCAAAACACCTAAGCTAAGCATACATCATCAAATTAAATAACAACCAATTAATTCAAATCATATTTCAATTTTAAATTAATGCAAAAGTCATAAAGAAGAATAAAATAAATTTACCCGTGTATGAAATTCACCCTCCTCCGTCGTCCCAGTGTTGGGTTTATCTCATCATGATAAAAACACCTGCTCAAATGGTGTTTACAATGAAGAGAAGAAGAGAAAATGGTGTAAACAGCTAATGTGCGACCCACAGGAAGCGTCACAAAAGAACGATAAAAGAGAAGTGCTATTGTCGTTGTGGTTCTAAGACCCACACCTACGACCCACGCCTGTGAGTCTGTTTCACTGTTGATAAACGACTGTCCCTGCGAGTATGTTCTTCGTGTTCTTGGTGTTCTTCATCATCCGCAGGAGCAGAAACAGAGTTTCATCAACTCTTGATTTCTCGCTCCTGAGCTCTCCTATCGACCCCAAACTCTCGACACCCTTCCTTGTACCTGGAAAAACTTATTTATACTCAACAGGGCCCTCAAATCTCTCCATAACTTCAAAATATTTCCCATGACTCGGCAGTAAAGAGAAAATATTCTCGGATTGTTTTCTTTCCTTTCTTGCCTACTCACGCTGTCAACCAGTGTTTACACGCTCCAAACATGCTCCCAGATCATCAAGGAATGTGTCAAGACGTTGCAAACGCATGCCGTCTTCCACACAACATCGACACAATCTCGAGTATCTTTTCTCAACCACGTATTCCCTGATTTCTTTAAACCGAGAATCAAGCCCAACTGGATCGATTCCAACAACCAAAATAGCTTCCCATATCCATATCACGTCTACCCAACAAGAATCAGAGGTTTAGTCTACCTCTAATCCCTCCAAATATCCGATTGAAATCTGCCAGGGAAGAAAAAAAATTTCCCGCCAAAACTGAAATTTGAATTTGAGAAGAAGGACACCCCTTATCCAGTGGTCGCCCCTTATCCGCTGCTGGAGTCCGAATAACACATGTCCCTTGGGGTGTCTTTAGTAATTTTTCTGGGGTGCTTCTGGTGCATTTCTGCTGTGCCTTTAGTACTTTGTCCAGGAGTGTAAAACACTACTTTTTGAGCCCATTTCGCCGCAAGGACTTAGTTCTCTAAATTTTCCTACAAAGACATAAAATAACACAATAAATACAAAATCAAGCACTAACAATACATACAAATGAGACATATTAGACACATAAATGCGTGTATCAACACCCCCAAACTTATTATTTGCTAGTCCTCGAGCAAAACTAATATGGAAAATAAAATCTTAACTCACTAGGTGTCCCTAGTGACCGAGTTAATTTCGGGAGGGTTTACCAGAGGTGTGCCCACAAAACCATTAATCCAGACCCTAGCTATCTATGTAGAACCTTGGAAGGCACTAAAAAATATCCTTGGTTGGCATACTTATTGACTACAGGAAGAAGTACCCTGATGCGAAATTCTAATTGATGTACACGAGTTTGCACTCAAGCATACTAAAATTCATATAAAGTGACAGAGCTCTACTCAGATATTTTCTGGACATCATAAACCAGAGTCAACCAATCACATGGATAGATTAAAAAGATGGATGTAGAGAAAAATGTGGATGATGTTGACTAAGGTGAACCTATCCTAATGGACTGAGATATTGGTCTGGACTAATATCAACACACTGGCAAATACAAGGGAACCAGTGGTCGATAATCCTAACTCTAGGTCAACTCAGCTGGCATATACAAGGGTACCAGTGGTCGACTTTATTGTATTTATTCCGGTTGGTTTGGTGGTCTGGTCTCAAATTTTTTTTCTTCATCTCAGTCACTGTAATCACCCTAGTAATGGTAAAAAGAAGAAAAAAAAGAAGTGATCAGGATTCTTTCGATGTTTCCATCACGAGGATATGGCGAAACTACCATGTTTTTTTTTTTTTTTTTTTTAATTC
>NC_039362.1:216723294-216788937 GCF_003573695.1 Papaver somniferum
TCTCAGTCACTCTATTTCACCCTAGTAATGGTAAAAAGAAGAAAAAAAAAGAAATGATCAGGATTCTTTCGATGTTTCCATCACGAGGATATGGCGAAACTACCATGTTTTTTTTTTTTTTTTTTTTAATTCTAACACCTGAGCTCTGTGCTTTTATGAATAGACTCTTCTAGATGTTTCCATCTAATCAGATTGGTTCCTCAACTCCTACAACCAAGATGTTCCCATCCACTTAGATTGATTAGTGCAAACCTTAATAGGCATAAATTTCTATGCTCTGGAGTTTAATAATTGCAACTAAAAAGTTTCTCCCTTACCCCCAAACTTAAATCTAACATTTTCCTCAATGTTCTAAAGATGAAACTAAAACCATGAACAATGAGAAACTGTTACCATTTGAAGCGAAAGAGTTAAGGAAAGATATTACCGTGTTGCATGAGCATGGGATACCTCCCAAGAAGTGCTAAGTTTAAAGTCTTCAGCCAGACTTAGGAAAGGATTAGTCAACTCGAACCATAAAGTAACAGTCGAAATAACTGTGGGTCTTCAAAACTAAATAGAGCTGACCAAAGGAAACTGCAATGTACCAAGAAAGTGAACAAGACTAGCATGCCCTTACTTAGTTTCCTGATTAAGAAATTTATATCTAATTGTGGTTCAGGTTCAGGTTCTATGAAAGGGTCTAAATAGAAAATTTCCATTGGCTGCGTTTCTTCATAGGTGGGATCCGAATCATTAGGTCCTAGAGTCTGGAAAAACTCAAATATGATCTTAGAAGCGGACAATAATAACCTAAATAACTGAGGATCCTATAAGTCAATAAGATTTGACTTACATAATTGACCACAATGAGAGTAGTGGTCATTCTTAAGCAAATGTGTCGATTCTAATTTCCTAAAGCATTTAGGTTTAGTCTCACAACTTAATATTCGACACATTTGGAATATAAACGTTCCCACAGTTGGAAGAAAACTATTTGGTGGGAAAACAAAGTCAATCTGAGGATCATATCCTGGGTAAACCACATCAACTAGAGGATGGGTTTCTAACGACTGAACTTCTTCCTGGACAGCATTAGGTTCGGGAAAACGAGTATGAAGGTAATCTTGTAAAATTGTCGAGGCAGAGATATCAAGTCCTAAGTGAAGGGACTTTCTGAGAGTTAAAGGTAAGGAACTAGGAAGGTGATAATCACCCCCAAACTTAGAGTTTTCAGTGTCTCTAGATAGACTAGTTACAATCTCCCTAATTTCTAGATCATTAGATTCTTGAAAATGGTCAATTGATTCTTCTAATTTATTATCAGGTAGTGCATCTTTACTCATCTCTACGGGTATATCTTCTTCATCTAATACTATTGTTTCTAAGTCGCTAGACTCTAAAACATCATTTTCGGAATAAACCCGTTCCTCTAAACCATTATCGGCTTCGTAATCAAAAGGAAAAACTACATCGTCTAAAACGGTGGCATCCGTAATCAAATCCTCGTCCTTTTGAATAGGTGAATAATCATAAAAATTATTTGGATTTGAACTAGAAATAATATAATCATTATAAAGCTCAATTGGATTAATAGATTCCTGATTACTATGCCTACATATTTCAGATTCTTCATTACTATTATCCTCATCATCATAATAGTACAAAGATGATTGAACCTTATCTAAATAAGTAGTGTCTTTTATTCTAGCCTCGTCCTCTAAATTAGGCAAATATTCACTATTGATATCAAGGGTAGAATTAGAAACCCTATTTTGGAAATTTAGATTATTTCGAGCAGCATTAGCCAACTGTTCATTTTCTGCCTCTCGACGTGCCTGGATTTCACTGAGCATAACACTTATACGTTTACCACTCTCGTTTATCATCTCAGAATATCGTGTACTCTCTTCTTTTGAACTATTCATTGCAACTAAACGTTTATACGTCCTTTCAATCCGTTGTTGGGTCTCTTCTAGAGATGGAACAGGTTCAGAAATATCATAATCAGGACTAGTTTCCAAAAACGAGTAACCAGTACTACAGTGTTCCTGATTTTCTTGCTCGTAAGACCAATTCGCGTGTGGATAGTAATTGGGCTCACCATGGTATGAACCATAACCTTGAAAAGGTTGGCGTTCCCAACTACTATTCCCACCATGGTCATAAAAATGATGATGTCCAAATTCAAATTCAGATCGATACTCATTGTATTGGCTTCTGTCATACTAGTTCGACATTCTTAATTGCAAGGGAATTCTACACAATCACAAACAAGGCTGACTCGACCAAATCAAACCTACTGATTTCTAGCAAACAAAAAGCATGATGGATCCACTTAGATTGTTTTCTAGACCAGCTTCTATTCCTTCGAAAAGTAATTGGTTACAATTTGAGCACACCCCTCTGGAATCAATCCGAGCTAATGTAAGTTGAATCGAGGCGAGAGAAGCTCAGTGGAGCTTTGATACCCAAGGCCTCACCGCTATCACAAGGCGACGCGGTCACGCATTCAACTTACAGAAACCATCAAGAACTTTGAAGTATGCTTAAAAGAGTAACCAATATTTTTCGAAAGATTTTCCTACCAAGCTCGTTACCCTATCAGTCTCGTTCTAATCAGATTTTAAGCTTGGGTTCGCGTTAGGTTTCGTTTGCCTAAGGCGGGCAATAAGGGAACGGTGATGAAATCCGAACCCTTATCTTATATGGCCAGTTCTTGCCCTTTACTAGGAAATTAAAGCAGTCGGTTCAGTCCTCAACATATAATCACCTTAAGGCAGACAGTAAACCCGCTGACAGGAGATTTGCGGGTGTTTAGAAGTTTACCTCCCGTACCAGACGGGCGAAGAACCACTGTAGTCGACTCGGGCCACTGACTCCGGTGTTAGTGTGCGAGCTCGAGGGGCCGAGACGATATTGTAATCGTCGTCCTTCCCTGCAAACAATTTATATTTAATTTTTTTTTATATAACCCTTCCGTAGGATTTAAAATTAAAATAAATTGTCCAAAGTCCAGTCCAATGAAAAGAAATACAAAAAATAATAATAATAATTACAAAAATAAAATAAAATGGAAAGTCTTTTAAAAAAAATAAATCTCTCTCTTTTTTTTTCTCTCTCTTTTTTCTTTATTTTTTTTGCTTTGTCTTTTTTTCTTCTCTTTTAACTTTAAGCTTTGATTCCAAGGTCTTTAGTATCCAACTTCAAACCTGTAATACAAAGACACAACCAAAGAGACGTAAAAAGAACAAATGGAATAATAAAAAATATTAAAAAACCTAAAAATTTCACCTAAGCACAAATCCCCGGTAGCGGCGCCAAAATGATTAGGATCTTTGATTGTGATTGTAGTAAATAGTGGTAAAAAGATTCGTTTCAGACTTGTGAAGGAAATGGAATTTTTAGATTTAAAAAAATAAATATATATAAAAAAATATTAACAATGGGCGAGAGGTACTGGGACTAAGGATTTGGCCGAATTCACTACACATGGTTCATTCATATATTCTTTGACAATTTAAAACTCAATAAAATTAACATGGACTCTGATTTTGCCAAGATAGATTCTCAAAACATCGATTGTAAGTCCTAAACATGATGTATCAAAACATCTAAGCTAAGCATACATCATCAAATTAAATAACAACCAATTAATTCAAATCATATTTCAATTTTAAATTAATGCAAAAGTCATAAAGAAGAATAGAATAAATTTACCCGTGTATGAAATTCACCCTCCTCCGTCGTCCCAGTGTTGGGTTTAGCTCATCATGATAAAAACACCTGCTCAAATGGTGTTTACAATGAAGAGAAGAAGAGAAAATGGTGTAAACAGCTAATGTGCGACCCACAGGAAGCGTCACAAAAGAACGATAAAAGAGAAGTGCTATTGTCGTTGTGGTTCTAAGACCCACACCTACGACCCACGCCTGTGAGTCTGTTTCACTGTTGATAAACGACTGTCCCTGCGAGTCTGTTCTTCGTGTTCTTGGTGTTCTTCAACATCCGGAGGAGCAGAAATAAAGTCTCATAAACTCTTGATTTCTCGCTCCTAAGCTCTCCTATCGACCCCAAACTCTCGATACCCTTCCTTGTACCTGGAGAAACTTATTTATATTCAACAGGGCCCTCGAATCTCTCCATAACTTCAAAATATTTCCCATGACTCGGCAGTAAAGATAAAATATTCTCGGATTGTTTTCTTTCCTTTCCTGCCTACTCACGCTGTCAACCAGTGTTTACACGCTCCAAACATGCTCCCAGATCATCAAGGAATGTGTCAAGACGTTGCAAACGCATGCCATCATCCATACAGCATCGACACAATCCCGAGTATCTTTTCTCAACCACGTATTCCCTGATTTCTTTAAACCGAGAATCAAGCCCAACTGGATCGATTCCAACAACCAAAATAGCTTCCCATATCCATATCACGTCTACCCAACAAGAATCAGAGGTTTAGTCTACCTCTAACCCCTACAAATATCCGATTGAAATCTGCCAGGGAAGAAAAAAAATTTCCCGCCAAAACTGAAATTTGAATTTGAGAAGAAGGACACCCCTTATCAAGTGGTCGCCCCTTATCCGCTGCTGGAGTCCGAATAACACATGTCCCTTGGGGTGTCTTTAGTAATTTTTCTGGGGTGCTTCCGGTGCATTTCTGCTGTGCCTTTAGTAATTTGTCCTGGGGTGTAAAACACTACTTTTCGAGCCCATTTCGCCGCAAGGACTTATTTCTCTAAAATTTCCTACAAAGACATAAAATAACACAATAAATACAAAATCGAGCACTAACAATACATACAAATGAGACATATTAGACACATAAATGTGTCTATCAATGAGCAAGCTAGGTCTTATTCCAAAACTATCCATGCACGATTTGGAAAAATGTGAACTCTGTACCCAAGCAAAGATAATCAAGAGTTCTCATAAATCTGTTATTAGAGAATCCGAACCTATAGAGTTAATGCATTTTGATTTTGAAGGTATGTTAACTAGAAATGCAAAAAGATATATCATGACTTTTATTGATGGTTTTTCTAATTATACCTATGTGTACTTGGTAAGTCGTAAGAATGGAGCTATTTAAAAATTTAAGGTTTTTATTGCTGAAGTTGTGATGCAGTTTCAATGGTAAGAGTGTATTTGATACTCGTACTTTTATAAATATTTGGTTTTAAGACTTTATTAACTAAAATATTAAAAATAAATAAAATATAAATAAAATATGGTAACAAGATGAAGAGAGACAAATCTAGGTTCTTGGATTCCACTACTTTTTATGATTATAAACTCAATAACAATATCTTTGACACAATACTCTTAATTTACTCAAAGCAATTTCAAACTCAATCCCATTCTTAGGAGGGGATAACATTACAAGCCCTTAGATTGGTTAGTGCTATCCTGAATTGGCACAAGTTTCCAGGCTCCGGAGTTTATTCCTTGTAACAAAAAATTAAAAGTGTTTTCCCTACATCCAAACTTAAATCTAACATCGTCCTCAATTTTTATAATTCAAGGCAAAACCAAAAGTATAAGTAACAGAAGGATTCAGTAAAGACAAAAGTCATAAAGACAGTACCTTGGTGAAGCGTAACAAACCTCAATGGAGAATAAGGGAAAAAAACAATAACAAAAACCTACAAAAAAAAAATACAACATACAACTACCTCAACGGTCAATCAATGTAAACATGATCCTGCAGACAGACCTCCTCAACATCACCTGTAGTAAATGGCTCTAAAAGGGATTCAATCTCTGACTGTTAACCTTTGAAAAATTACTACAATATGGTATCTCAATTTCAACACCATCATGAGGAAAACTGTGTGTACCACGAAACAAATGGTCCACAAAGAACTAACTTCCCAGGGAATAAATGCAAACAATTATCATACATAAGAACTTTTTGACCTGGTAAATTGACTTTCTTAAAATATTACTACCGTATGTATCTCTATGAATTTTATCCAACTCATTGAGCTAGAGTTTTCTGTGATATTTTGCCTTGTTAAGTGAAAATTTTAGCTTCTTAACATCCCAATATGCTCTATTCTCTAATTCAACTGGTAAATTGACTTTCTTAAAATATTACTACCGTATGTATCTCTATGAATTTTATCCAACTCATTGAGCTAGAGTTTTCTGTGATATTTTGCCTTGTTAAGTGAAAATTTTAGCTTCTTAACATCCCAATATGCTCTATTCTCTAATTCAACTGGTAAGGGATATTCTTTTTGAAATACTATACGGTAAGGTGACATTCCAATGAGAGTTTTAAACGCATTACTGTAATCCCAGAAGACATAAATAAGCCTCGATAACCATTCTTTTCGATTAGGATAAAATGTTGGTAATACCATATTGTTTCATTAAAAGCGCAAATGGTATATTACGAAAGTGTATCCCTCCATTACTAATTATAGCTCACGGTGTACTACAACGTTTAAGTATATTATCTTTCAAAAACTGGAGTATGACCTTGTAGTCATCAGTTTAACATAAAACCGCCTCAACCAACTTAGACATATAGCCTACAACGACAAACATATAAAGAAAACCCAAAGAATTAGTAAATATACCCATAAAATCAGTGCCCCATATATCAAATACCTCAACAACCAAATAGGGTTCAAAGACATCATATTTCTACGCGAAATGGTCCCTTACTTCTGGCAACAATTTTATGAACATTACAATATCTTAGCAGAAAAGTAGGCTAGTTGAATCTACACTACAATATCTTAGCAGCAATTTTTTTAACGCTAAAGTTACCCCCACAAGAATGTTCAATACAAAAGGAAATACTACTTTGCTGGTCACTCTCAGGTACACATGTCATAATAATCTGATATGGACAATACTTAAATAGACACGGATAGTCCCAAAACAAGTGCTTAACCTCATCTAAAAATCTAGAAGGATATTGCTTACCCCAGTGTTGGGGATATTAAACAGTAACAAGATAGTTCACTATATTTTCATACCAAGGTAACTCAGAAACAAAGAACGGTTGTTCATCAAGAAAGTTATCCCTTACATAAGGGGAATCATAAGGGGCATCCACAACGATCCTAGACAAGTAATCTACTACTATAGTTTCAGAACCCTTTTTGTCTCTGAAAAAGCAGGGGTCTAACAACACCACCCAATATTTATCTTTGCAATATGTATGGACTAACTCCAATATACTTTCAAGAGAATCAACTAGACAGTCAGACTCAATCTAGATAAAAGTATATCGAGGAGTTAATCTCTCTCTCTTGATTTGATTTACTCAAGCATAATATGCGAGTCCTAATCAAATACAAGGAATACCTTGGATGGTACCAAAGACCAATATCCAAGTATCAATCAATGTAAATCAACAACCAAAGGTTGGATATTCTAATTGATTGATCTTCAACGCACAACCTGTATTATTTCAATTATAAAATATAATGCGGACATATAAATAACACAAACACCAGAATTTTGTTAACGAGGAAACCGTAAATACAGAAAAACCCCAGGACCTAGTCCAGATTGAACACACACTGTATTAAGCAGCTACAAACACTAGCCTACTCCAAGCTAACTTCGGACTGGACTGTAGTTGAACCCCAATCAATCTCACATTGATCCAAGGTACAGTTGCGCTCCCTACGTCTCTGATCCCAGCATGATACTACACACTTGATTCCCTTAGCTGATCTCACCCACAACTAAGAGTTTCTACGACCCAAAGTCGAAGACTTGAAATAAACAAATCTGTCTCACACAGACAAGTATATAGAAAGGATAAATCTGTCTCCCACAGATCAACCCAAAGGGTTTTTTTCCGTCTTTTGGTAAATCAAGGTGAAGATGAACCAATTGATAATCTGGTCTTATATTCCCGAAGAATATCCTAGAGTTATCAATCACCTCACAACAATCTTAATCGTATGGTAGCGAAAAAAGATGTTGTGGAATCACAAACAATGAGACGAAGATGTTTGTGATTACTTTTATATCTTTCCTATCGGAGATATCAATCTCAAGCCAATCTATGTGATTGTACTCGTACGATAGAAGATACAAGATCAGATCGCACAACTACGAGAAAGTAGTATCTTCCTGGCTTCACAATCCCAATGGAATATTTAGGTCGTTAACCTGGTTTTTAAGAAGAAACCAAAGGTTAAAGGAGAATCGACTCTAGCAAAACCAGCTAGTGTCACACGTAAGGTGTCGGGATTAGTTTTACACACTTGCTAGAGTTCCCCTTATATAGTCTTTCAAATCAATGTTTGCAATCAATGTTAGCTTAGTAACAAACCATTCAATATTCACCGTTGGATGAAAACCTGATTAGATTCAAGCTAATATCTTTCAACCGTTAGATCGAAAACTTAGCTTGTTATACACAAATTAAATGCACGTTTCTAGGTTTGTGTAACCCTACCCAAACATGTACATTTGTTGGTTCAACAATAGTTAACCAAATGGTTATCCATATGATCACTTTCATATCAACCATATTCTTCTTCACCATAACTAGTTCAAATGACTCAAATGAACTAGTTAGAGAGTTGTTCATTTGCAAGGAAATCTTATGTAACTACACAAGACACAATTGAAGCAAAGACGATTTGATTCACTTGAATCGGTTCATGAAATTTATATCCACGGTTTGCAAAATGCATTCCTTAGTTTATATACGTATAAGTTCACAAACAATCGTCTTTAGATATTACCTAACTCAAGTTCGCAGACCAGGTTCGCGGACTAATGTTCGCGGAGGGAGTTAACAAACTCCAGCAGATATTCTCGGAATGATAACTTCCGCCAGTTCGCGGACTGGGTTCGCGGACTGAGTTCACAGCTCTAGTTCCGGTTCTATTGATCAACAAAGTTCTCAAACTTCGGTTCAAGGAATAAGGACTTATACATATATTTGTTTCCAGAACAATGCTTATATCTACCATTGGTTATATAATCTAAACTCTCATTTCAATCATTGAAACATTCTTACAGGACGTTATATAGTTGTTATTCACAAACCATTTCTCGTCAAAGACATTTTCAAAGTGATTGAAACATATCATGACATTCGTCACTAGGTAAAGATGAACTTGGTTGAAGCGAAAGCTTACCAACACATATTTCGAGAAATAGATAGACGAGGTATACTCAGCTCGAAATAGCAAATGTATATAATGAAAGTCTATATGGCAAAGCAACTTTTGTCTCAAAGTAGGAGATAGAGTAGATAGACTTTTGAGTGATAGATAAGTTCAAGTCTCCAAATACCTTTTTGTCGATGAAGTTCCACCAGTTCCTTAAGTAGTTCTTCGTCTTGTATGATGATCCGCCATGGAGTTCTTGAGCTCAACTACACTTTCTATCCTAGTCCGAGACTTAGCTATAGTAGACTAAACATAAAGACTTATAGTTTTGATCACTAACATTGACAAACATGCTTGAGATAGAAACGCATGCGAGTTCGACCGAGCAATGCTATAACAGTCTCTAATATCAAACTTGAATTACTGTAATAAAAGGATAAGTTTGATCAACCTAGGTTTGGTATCATTCTTATACAAAAGATCTTTAAAATAAGTATGATCAGTAAAATTAGTTAGAACCTAATAGGTAGGATCTAAACTTGTCCAAGGCAAAAACGATTGATAGCAGTTCCTTCATGGTAGTTATATGGTTTAGTTGGGCATCATTCAGAGTTTTGATAGCATAGTAAATCACATGAAGTAATTTTTTTTCTCGTTGACCTAACATGGAACAATCTGAAGTACCACACATAATCTCAAAGGGTAAGTTACAATTAGGTGCCTGGACTATGGGGGCGGTAGTGAGTAAAGTTTTAATCTTCTCAAAATCCTCTAAACAAGCATCATCAAAGACAAACATACCCTAATTCAAAAGTAACTTGCAAAGAGATCTTCAAATCAAGCTAAAATCCTTAATGAATCGATGACAAAACCTGCATGCATTAAGAGTGACCTAATCTTTCTTACGGTTTTAGATACTTGTAAACTCTTGATAATGTCAACTTTGGGTTTGTCTACCTCTATACCTTTGAAGAAATTATATGCCCTAAAATTCCTGATTGAAGCATGGAGTGACATTTTTCCCATTTCAGCACTAAATATTTTTTCCTTACACCTAGTCAACAATAATGTCAAATGATGCAAACACTCATCAAAAGATCGATGAACCAAATAATAAAACGTCATCCATAAAAACCTCTAAGAACCGTTCTATGTCAGAAGATATTCTTATCATACACCATTGGGAAATAACAGGTGCATCACACAACTCGTAAGGAATGCGCCTATACGCATACCAAAAGGGTAGGCAAAAGTGCTCTTGGTCCTATGAGGAAATAACAATATGATTATAGCCGGAGTGGCCATCTGAGAGGCAATAATGATTATGTCCAACAAATTTTCAATATCCTTAATGTCTGTTATGGTCCATCATAAAGCTTCATTGTTGTCTTGAAGTACGATCACTAGCCTACTTTCCTACTAAAAAGACTGTTGCTAATATCTTGCGGTGTGAATTCTACTGGCTTACATTGCTTATAGACTCCCATCATCGTATTTCTTGTAAGCGTTTCCAAAATTTAGAAACCATTTTGTGTAAAAATATAAAGCTTTGTACCTTATTTTAGTTATTGAGGTCTTTGATGTGTGGTACAATGATTTTATAAGTCCATTTTCTAATTCTTTATGTTATCTTTACATAGTTGTCTCTATAGACAACAAGAGTTTTGGCACGTGCATACGCACGTGATTCGTTCGATGGTAGCAGTAGGTTTCTCTAGACATATTATACCACTCACTCATTTCTACTTCTCCGTTTACTGTACCTTTCCCTCTCAAGACTATTTCTGCCTCTTCGCCGCCACTGCCATGAAATCTCCTCACGATGAAAGAAAAACAAACACTGATCAAGTGATAGAAAAGTTTTATTACAGTGATTTCACTAATTAATTCTTCAAGGGCTATGTATGCATACGGAGATTCGCTAAAAATTGTATACGATCATCTCATGAATTTAAAAATTGTTTTAACAACTTTTCTGAAATTGGTATGTTCTACTTTGATTCCCATCTATGTTTTCTCTGCGATCCAACAATACTGAAATAAACTAAAACCATTATCATCTCCATCAAAATATAGTTAATTATTAATATGCCCTCTGATTTCTTTTCTTTTTTTGGGAACCATTACCGCCAAAGTATAGTTAATTATTAAATATTAGGTTGCGTAGGGGAAAAAAGAAACAATTCGTATTTTCCCTGTCACATTACCATTCTGCCCTCGAATTATATTTCCATTTTCGGTTCTATTGCATGAAGATAAGGGTAAAATTGGAAATCAGATTTTTACGGCTTCACTTGTACAGTAAGGGGTGTTCCCTTTATATAATAGAATAGATGTGCCTAAGTTGGTTGACGCGGTTCAGTATAAAATCAATGACAACAATGTCATACTCCAGGTTTTGAAAGGTAATATATACTTACCCATTTCGGTTATTTCTCGATTCTGTTGAATAGATTTGTCATCATTGAGCTTTGTTCATTTTGGATGTGGGGAAAGCAGAATACTGATGTTGAAGCTGCTGCTTCTAGAGAGAATGTGGATTTCGGGTAGTAATTAAGCGGCCTTCAGGAATAGATTTTCTAGTAGATCATTCATATCTATCATCAGAGAGGACAGAACTCGTGTACTACTGTTCATGGGACATGTTCCCAATCCCTTGTTAAACTCATGAGCATTACACCACCCATGATTTTTTTGTTTTTCGTTTTCTCATTTAGCTTGTCCCTTTTTACCATCGATAAATTAATTTGAATAAAGGATACTATGTCAATCTTTCTATCTGGATTTACATTTCAAAACTAACAACTAATTCTTCCCACGCCTATCAATTGTTACTGCGTCTGCCGTAGAGTGTATAAAGATTGATGAAGTGAATTGGTACCCCTTTATGACCTCCTTGCAGTAACCATATGTTTCATTTCAAACTCAACCCCATCACAACTCACTGTAATTTACATGCATTCCTTAATGGCATGCACCAACACAGCCCCAACGCTATCAGTTTTCGTTATCATTTAACCGCTACTCGTGCGCTTATTTCGCATAATAACGGTGCAAACTGTGATCAGTTTCTTAATTCATCGAGTGATAGCAATGCTGTAGGTTCGAATAATTGCGAATGTTGATTAGCGTAGCTGCATAGATTAAGCATTTACATTCATTTTCCTCAATACATTACGTAAATACTCTTATTTTGTGTTTCCGATATGCACGTGGAACACTACTTACTGCCACAAAATTAAAATGTAATGCAAATTTGCCTATTGCATTAGTTATCCAGATTTCGAATCCATATTCAAATTTGTAGATGAAAAAAATCTGAAATGTTCAAGGCGGTAAATGCAGAATTTAAAAATAAAATCGTAACGTTGCAAAATAGGAAGAATATTTTACCAACAAACCATAAATACTTTCCAATTACATCTGAAACCAAATTCACTGTACCAAATATTTAATGTTTTTTTCCTTTTAGCTTCCTATCAAAAGATTCAAAACTTCAATAACATGCCATAAGTGTCAAAGCTCCCCTTTAAATACACCCAGCATTTCCTCTGCTCTTCACTCACAAACCTTTTGCAAAAAAACACATACACTTTCTAGTTTTGTTTTAGAGATTTTGCACTGATCATCTTCAATTTCTGATTTTATACTAGTCTCGTAAATCTCTATGTCGCATAACAAAAACAAATCGAATCAGCCCACTAAAGGCCCTTCAGTAAGTAACTACCTTTGCATCTCTAAATTATTTTTATTATTAATTTTGTTAGGTATGATCGAATGTTTCTTGAAAGTGTTGTTTTTTTCAGAATAACAGAAGCAGATCTGGTCCTGATTATGCTGGGATGCCATCTCTGCGGGGCAATCAATTTATTCCTTTACCGATGGACCGCTCAAGCATTCCAATTCTGGCACCAGTCTCTTTGTCTCAAGGGGAGAGGCTTCGGCCTATCCTTCCTGCCAGCGCTTCTTGGCAGCCTTCAAATCGTCTGGAGCCTGGGAGTACTTCGTCAAGCAATCAATCTATGAAGAGGGATTTTTCGTCAGCGTTTAAGGGTCTTGATTCTTCTAGTAGACAATCTATGGGAAGGGCCACAGATCCAGCAACTGGTTTCATCCCTGATATTCGCAGGGATGGTTGGCCTTATGCGTCACCAACCAGTGCTGCTTTGCAGCCCTCATCAATTAATTTAGAGCAACCCCGACATAATGTGTCTAGCAGTGCTACTGCAGATCCTTCAAGGAATTTAAGACCTAGGCTTACTGCGTCTACTTCTAGCAACCCAATGTTGAAGCCGGAATTTTCTTCAGCGTTTGAGGGTCTCCATCCTTCCTTTAGACCATCCGTGGAAAGGGCCATGGATCCAACAACTGGCTTGTTCTCTAATATCCCAATGGATGCTCGTCGTGACTTTCTGATGCAACAGTCACAAGACTTGAAGTTTCAATGCCGAAGGGTAATCTTCATGTCAAAACTGTTTCAAATGTTTTCCTTACTTCCTTTGTATGTATTCTAATAGTCGTGTTGTATTTCTGCAGGTTGCTCTCTGTGCGGAGTGGTCTTTTGACGCTATAATTGATAGCGAGACTCGGGCTAAGAAAGCCGAGGAAGAAGTGCATAATCTCCGCTGCAAATTACGTGCATGTCAAGAGCAACAAAAATCAAAGGAGGAAGCTGTCGATATACTCCACAACCAATTATGCGCATCGCAGGCGTCTCTTCAAGAGGAGCGGCAGTCTAAAGAGAAAGCGATCCGCTTCCAGTTAGGAGTAATTGATGAGGAAAGGAAATTAAGGAGGCAAGCCGATCTGGAGAGAGAAGGTATTTAACTAATTCAAGCGTAGTTGTCGTGTAATATTTGGATCCCATTTTCTCATGGGGTAGTGTGTGGTGCTGAATTGTAATCTGACTTTCTCCTGCAGCTTCCTTTGAAATGGTTAAAGAATTGGAGGCGAAACTTGATACTTTGGAGCAAGAGCGGCAGCAAGAGAGAGATGACACGGAAAACATCTTGCAGGTCACTAGAGGCTTGGGAGCCGATGCTGGGGAGCTCCGGGAGCATCAGTTTAGGAATTGTCCTAGCGATCCTGTTGCTGCTGTTGAGAGAGTGCAGGCTGAGACGGGATATTTGTCGCAGGTTGTTACGGGCTTGTTAGCCACCTTTGATGAGCCCCTGAATCATTCATCTGGAGATTGTCCTTCGGAACCTGCTGCTGCTGGTGAGCGAGAGCTGGATCAAGGGCCAACAGAAATGGAATATCTGTCGCAGTTTGTTATGGGCTTGGAAGCCACCATTATTGAGCCCCAGGATCATTCGTCTGGGGATTTGACTTGGGAACCTCCCGCTGCTGTGGAGCAGCTGGAGCAAGGGCATTTAGGCGTGGAACCTTCAGTGGAGGTTACTACTGGCTTGGACACCAATGAAGAGCCCCATGAAAATTTGGATTTTCTGGAGGATTTGCTTTTGGAACCTCCTGCTATGGAGCGAGAGCAGGAGCATGTTAACACAACATAATACCTGTACATTGTGACCCAACATTGTACACGGATGTTTCTCTTTTTAAGAGTTTACTATCTTTAGTATTTCTGTATATTAGGAAATTGTATTCTGTTTGGAAATAGGTAAGCTTAGAGTTCACTGTATCTTCATGTATATAAAGTCTGTTGATCGTCATGTATTACAGTTGATTTGAATCAATAAAATACAAGTTCTGTTAAGTTTGTCTTCTCTTCTTAAACTCTTCTTGTCTTCATTTAAACCTAAGTTAACCTAAACCTAGTAGTTCTAGCTTGGTATCAGCTAGGTTAGTCGATCCTCATCAATCATGTCTACCGAACCATCAACTATCTCTTCTACAATCTATGCTGTTATCAACTCTACTGTGTCTTCTATGCAATCTTCCGTGATGTCTTCCCTTCAGTTTTCTCAACCTCACCATATCATCACTGTCAAATTAGATGAAACCAATTACACGCTATGGCGTGCTCAATTTCTACCCTATCTTCAAGGACATGACTTGGATGGTCATGTTACCACAAGGCAGTCTCCATCAAGTACTGCTACTCAGTCCATATCTACTTCAACTTCGAATCTTCTTTCAACTAATGATGGATCTCCAGCACCAGCTCCTGCGTCATCACTTGACATATTAGGCTCCACCCATACTGCAACAAGTTCCAGTGATCATGTTTCCCCTGTAGTACCTGCTCTTGCAACGCATCCAATGGTAACTAGGGCTAAGGATGGTATTTTCAAGCCCAATTCCAAATATGCACTGGTATGTGATTCCCTCCGTTTATTTCCGAAGCTCATAAAGATCCAGATTGGCGTGTCTCGCCCGATGATGAGATCAATGCATTGCTCCGAAATGGTACTTGGACATTAGTACCATATGATCCTTCTATGAATGTTATTGGATGTAAATGGGTATTTCGTATCAAACGCAAGTCTAATGGTGAAGTTGAACGCCGCAAATCTCGCTTGGTTGCTAAAGGTTACAATCAACATGAAGGAATAGATTTTTCCGAAACATTTAGTCCAGTTGTTAAACCATGCACTATTCGAATTATTCTTACGTTAGCTCTGTCTTCCAACTGGCCTATTCATCAACTTGATGTGCAAAATGCTTTCTTTCACAGAGAACTTCAAGAAGAGGTGTACATGAAACATCCTCCGGGGTATGTGGATTCTCGTTTTCCTACACCTGTTTGCAAATTACATCGTTCTCTTTACGGACTTAAACATGCTCCTCGTGCATGGTACCACAGACTTAGTATCTTTTTCCTATAGATTGGGTTCATTACTTCAAAGTGTGACCCGTCTTTGTTTATTTACAATGGTACTTATGGTACTATTTATTTGTTGGTCTATGTGGATGACATTATCCTTACTGGCTCCAGTACAACAAGTATTGCCTCTATTCTCACTCGTTTACAACAAGAATTTGCAATTAAAGATCTTGGTTCTTTGTCTTATTTTCTTGGCATTGAGGCGATTCGTACTTCTTCGGGTTTATTTCTTTCTCAACAACGTTATGCTCATGATCTTCTTATTCGAGCAAAAATGGATGGAGTTAAACCAATTAACACTCCACTGAGTACTTCTGGCGACATGTCTTCCGATCGTAGCACTTTATTAACTGATGCTACTGAATATCGTAGTATTGTTGGAGCATTGCAATATTTAACATTTACTCGTCCAGACTTTGCATATGCTGTCAATAATGTTTGTCAATTTATGCATGTTCCTACCGAGTTCCACTAGAGTTTAGTTAAGCGTATTCTTCGTTATCTCAAGAATACAAGTACTTTTGGTATACTTCTTCGGCCATCACCTTCTTTACAATTATCCTTCAGTGCATACACTGATTCTGATTGGGCTGGTTTTCTTGATGATCGTCGTTCTACTAGTAGGTATTCTGTATATTTGGGTGGAAATATTATCTCCTGGAGTGCTCGTAAACAAAAAACAGTATCTCGTTCTAATACTGAAGCTGAATATCAGGGACTTGCTATTGCAACTGCTGAAATTATGTGGATCCAGTCACTAATTTCAGAGCTTCGTATATCTATTAGTTCTCCTCCTATTTTATGGTGTGACAATCTTGGTGCAACTTATCTCACTGTTAATCCTATGTTTCATGCACGGACAAAGCATATTGAAATTGAATATCATTTTGTTCGTTATCAAGTTGCTTCCAAACTTCTCGATGTTCGTTTTATATCATCTAAGGATCAAATTGCGGACATCTTCACAAAACCACTTTCTAAAGATCTGTTTTCTCTTTTACGATTCAAGCTTGCGATTCAAGATAACCCGTTACGCTTGCGGGAAGGTGTTAACACAACATAATACCTGTACATATTGACCCAACATTGTACAAAGATGTTTCTCTTTTTAAGAGTTTACTATCTTTAGTATTTATGTATATTAGGAAATTGTATTCTGTTTGGAAATAGGTTAACTTAGAGTTCACGGTATCTTCATGAATATAAAATCTGTTGATCATCATGTATTACAGTTGAGTTGAATTAATAAAATACAAGTTCTGTTAAGTTTGTCTTCTCTTCTTAAACTCTTCTTGTCTTCATTTAAACCTAAGTTAATCTAAACCTAGTAGTTCTAGCTGAGCAAGAACTTGGTGGCATGAAACCAGCTTGTTGATGAGCCCTAGGTACTTTTGTACGGGGATTGTTTTTGGAAGGCTGATGAGGTTACCTCTAATGGTTGAGAATAGATACCTTTGTCCATAAATTTCCGTAAATGACATAACATACCCTTACTGATTTATGTTAGATTAATGTGAAAGAAAGTATCAGTTGAAAAAAAAATATTTACATAATGTTTGAATGTAAAAAAGAGCGGAAATTGGTCATTTGTCCAAATATTTTTAAAACATGATTCAAATGGACGAGTAAAAATTATTATGAGTGAAATGGACACCAAAAAAATAGCAAGGATGAAACTGGATTCATCCTGACTTAAACTTAAAAAATAGCAAGGATGTAAATTAAAAATAAGAAAAAATATTTAAATGGGTAGGATGAAACTATTTACATCCTGGCTATTTTTACATTTTTATCCATTTAAACAATATCAAAATCTAAATGTACTTTTCACCTAGGAATTTTTGATTTTGGTCTTTATAACCAATTTTGTGAAAAAAGAGCATCTTATTAGGCTTCAGAATAATTTTGCATAACCATGTACGATTACATAAATTTCTTTCAGGTCTATTCATAATTTTGCATAACTATGCTAACATGCAAGGATGTTCATCAATTTCACTATATGGAGTGGTGGTAATATATTATTGGCAGTATTTTTCGTAGTCCATTACAAATGCGTTATTTTTACGGAAAATGGGTCGTTTGACCAAATATTTTTAAAACACGGATCTAATGGACGAGTAAAAATTAGCACGGGTGAAATGGACACAAAAAAAATACTAAGGATAAATTGGATTCATCCTGGCTTAAACTTAAAAAATAGCGAGGATGAAACTGGATGCATCCTGTGTAAATTAAAAACAAGAAAAAATATTTGAAAATGGGCAGGATGAAACTGTTTACATCCTAGCTCTTTTTACATTTTTGTCCATTAAAACAGTATCAAAATTTAGATGTCTTTTTCACCCAAAAATTATTGATTTTGATCTTTTTAACCAATTTTGTGTTATTGTTTTCATTCTCAGTTCGGTTTGTCTTTTTTCACCATTCATCATCACTAAATTTGAACAGACATACTAAAGCAAATCTTCCAATTTTGATTTACAATACAAATCATCTTCATCCACTTTCTAAAACAATGGGTCGATGGAATAGAAACCTATTCTTCCCAGTTCTTCCCACCCCTATCAAAATCTTAAAGTTGGATTTCTACCTTGGTATATTGTGATTGATGAAATGAATTGGTGCGCCATTAAGACTTCCTTGCAGTAACAGTTTCTGCTCAAAAACTATATGATCTCAACCCCCTGTAGATCTACAATACCTTGACTTCTGCTCTTCATTTCCATGCATACCTAATGGCACCCATCTAGCAACCACTATCAACTTTCATCAACATATATAAGTATCATTTAACCACAATGCATGCGCTGATTTCGCATAATAACGGCGCAAACTATTATCAGATTCTTCATTCATTGCATATTAAAAATGCTAAATCTTCGAATAATTGCAAAAGTTGATTAGCAGAGCAGCACAGAATTAAACATTTACAGTAGTTTTCCCCTGTACATATGAAAATACTCTCGTTTTGCGTTGCCGGTATGCACGTAAAAGACTACTTACTGCTAGAAAACGATAATGTTTATCACTACAAAAATTTAGTTTCATGGAATGCTACTACAACGTATTCATTAACAAATTGGCTCCATCCTGACAAATGAGAACCCAAAAAAGTTCGCCAACAAGCAATAATTATACACGTTTTGGAATCATTGTTCTATATTGACTGCCGCATATGTGCACTTTTAATTTAAGATCTAAAATGTTTCTGGGTGATAAATGCTGTATTAAAAAACAAAATCTTAATTCATTGTACAATAGCAAATGTTGAATTTACAAACAAAATCTTAATGTGGAAGAATATCTTCTACACCAAATATTTAATGTTTGTTTCATTTTAGCCCCGAATCAAAACTTCAAAGATATGCCTTAATTGTCTAAACTCCCCTTTAAATGCACCCATTTTTTTTTTCTGATCTTCACCCACAGATCTCTGACAAAAACATACATACACTCTCTAGTTTTGTATTTATCATCAGCACTCTCGAATTTCCCATTTTGTTCTTGTCTGATATTTCTCTATGTCGCACAACAGGATATCTACCGACCTTCCCACCACTATGGGTCCCTCAGTAAGTAGTTAACTCTGTATTTCTGAAAAAATTTATAACTATTTTTGTTTGCTATGATCGAATGGATTTTTGAAACTAAAGTGTGACTTTTTTCAGCATACAAGGGGCCGATTTGATCCTGATACTACTAGGATGTCATTTCTGACTGGCAATCATCCCTCACAGTTAGATTTGAATTCCAACCGGTCAGGCACTCCACCAATGTATTTCTCTCTATGGAAGTGGCTTCGGCCTGTCATTTCTAGTGCTGATTGTCACCCTTCAAACAATTTGGAGCCTGGGCGTACTTCGTCAAGCAATCAATCACTGAAACGGGATTTTTCTACAGCGTTTGAGGGTCTTGATCCTTCCTTTAGGCAATCAGTGGAAAGGGAGGTGAACTTGTTCCCAAATATCCCCAAGGATGCTGGTCATCGCTTTTTGATGAAACAGTCCGCGGAAGATTTTAAGTTTCATTGCCGAACGGTAATGTTGATGTCAAAACTGTTTCAAATGTTGTTGTTTCTTTCAGCGTCTGTATTCAAATCTTCGTGTGTTTTTGTTGCGGGCTGCTCTCAGAGCGGAGTGGGCCTATGATGCGATGATTAAAGCAGAAGAATAATTATGTATTCTCCGTGACCAGTTAGGCACGGTCCAAGCGTGTCTTGATGAGGAAAGGCAAAAGAAGTTGCAAGCAGATCAGGATCAAGAAGGTATTTGATTATTTCATGCGTAGTTATAGTGTAATATTTTTTTTTTAGATAACTAAGAATTTTATTTAGATATGAGAAGGCTCGATACACCTTTCTAGGATGGAATCAGTACAATGAGCAGAGTTATAAAACTCTTCAATACATTGTTTATCACGTCTTGTTATGACGTAGTTATAGTGTAATATTTTGAACCTGTTTTTCCATGGGGTATTGCGCGGTGCTTATTCGTAATGTGACTGCATCTTGCAGATGCAATAAAAAGGATCAGAGAATTGGAAGGGAAACTTGCTGCTTTTGAGCGAGAGCAGCAGCAAGATCTGGAGCAAGGGCGTGCTCACATCCCGGAGCAAGGGAGGGCTTATAGGGAACATCTGATGAACGATAATGCGGGATTCGAAGACGATGTTGATGAGTCCCGGGACAGTTTTACTGGTAGTCGGCTTTCGGAACCTGCTGATGTTGAGCAAGATCACGAGCTAGGGCGTGCGGCGATGGAAAATCGAGTGAACGTTATTATAGACTTGGAAGCCAATGGTGATGAACCCGAGGAGCATTAATTTGCTTGGAGATTGGATTTGGGAACCTGCAGCTGTTGAGCGAGAGCAGGAGCAAGGGTATTTTACATGAGCATTATTAGGGGTTATTTTATATTCATAACGTAAAGGAACCACCTTTGCCATATATGAATGTAAGCAAGAGAATAACGTTACATGAGTATAAACAAGAGCATCGTATTAGGGTAGTAGAGCTTCTTTATTTATTTCTTTCTTTCAGATCTATTCTTAATTTTGCGTAACAATGCATGCCAGTATTGAAAGCGTGAAGCGGAACGTGAAGTGTATTTCATTTTTAGGAAACGATGTGTATGTGGAAGTGTGAAGCGTTGCTTCATGGTTGATGTTTGAAGTGGATATTTTCTTATAAATAAATTAGTCGTAACTAGTAATTATAAATTTATTAGGAAGATAATCCTATATAAATTTTATATAAATCTAATTATTACCAAAACCAAAGCCTGTGCGCACCAATTCAACCTTCTCCAGGTGAGTGGGAGGTGGAGTGTTTGATTCTCCCTTGAAACATTCATATTTTTCTTTTAAAAGCTTTACATGACCACTTCGGAGCAAAATGATGAAATTTGAAGCGAAGCGTACGTTTTTAAAAACCATAATGCATGGTAAGATGCGGTGTTCATCAATTTCACTATGAAGGGGTTGCAATGGATTTGGGGTAGTGTTGTTCATAGGACATGTTCTCACTCACTTGTAAGAATCATGAGTATTACAGATTATTATTTTCATTCTCAGTTCGGTTTGTCTTTTTTCACCATTGATCATCACTACCTAATTTGAATAACGACATATACTAAAGCAAATCTTCCAATTATTATTTACATTTCGAATCATCTTCACCCCACTTTCTAAAGCTACCGATGGATTCAATAAAAAAACTTATTCTTCCCACCTCTATCAACATTTTAAAGTTGGATTTCTACATTGGAATATATATTGCGATTGATGAAAAGAATTGGTGCCCATTCAGACTTCCTTGACCAATGTTTCTGTGATAACAGAGTATCGATGGTGTTAGAAGAATAGCAATCTATTACAGAGAAGATGATAAAAAGTATTACAAAGAGGAAAGAGAGGACTCTCTTGTATATAAACACTCACAAACTTTACATGACAGGCAACCTGTCAGTACAGCTCACTTGTACGGTATACTGTACCGATAAAAGGGACACAATTACTGACTTAAGAGGGATCGACTACAACAGTTGATACACTCAAGAGGGATCAACTGTTTCAGTTGATGCATAATCATCTGTGTCAACCCCCCTCTCCCGTGTCGACCAACGGAGCCTAAGGTACAGCTCACTTGTACGGTCTACTGTACGCATAAAAGAGACACAGTTACAGACTTAAGAGGGATCAACTACAACAGTTGATACACTCGAGAGGAATCAACTGTTTCAGTTGATGCATAATCATCTGTGTCAATACACCCACACACATCCGCCCCAAGCTCATGGGACGAGCAATCACATTCAACTTGAAGCTCAGCAAAGAAAATCTTGGACCATGTAGAGGTTTGGTGAAGACGTCTGCAATTTGATCCATTGTGCTCCGCAAAGAAAATATCAACCAGTTGACCTCATGTCATCAAAACAGCCATCCCAATCTTTATCTAAAAAATCCTAAAAGAAATGAAGTTCCTTTTGCAAAATGCAAACCAAATCTCAGAGTTCCTTCTACATATCTTAGAATTATCTTATCTACCACAAAATAAGGAACTCTTGGATGCTGCATATACTGACGTACCAAATTCACAGCATAAGAGATTTCAGGTCTTGTCTAAGTTAGATAATTAAGAGCTCCAACAAGTGATTTATATTCTGTAGAATTTTTAGTAGCTCTCCTGCATCATTAGTAAGTTTTTCTGAAGCTGCAATAAGAGTTTGACAAGGTTTAGCTCCTTCCATACGATGCTTTTGTAAAAGATAAACATCATACTTAGTCTGAGAGGGAAATAGAGATTCAGTATCTCTTTTAATGTCTAGACGAAGAAAATAGTGCAAAGCACCCAAGTCACTGATAGGAAATTTTGTAGAATCTCAGAACTGGTTCCAGTGAGTAAAGTATCATCAACATAAATCGGAGCAACTGTGATTTGAGAGCCATTAGTACGAACAAAAAGATAAGGATCCGCTACTGAATTTACAAACTCCAAACTTGTAAATGTTGTGATCAACTTTTCATACCATACCTTGGGTGCTTGCTTGAGGCCATAAATTTATTTACATAATTTGCAGGCAAGATTTGGTCTAGATAGATCATCAACCCCGATGGTTGTGTCATATATACTCTCTCTTTTAGATTCCCATGAAAAAATATATTGCTGACATCTAGCTGATGAATATGCCAATCAAACCGAACATCCGATGATAAAATTACCCTAATGGTAGTTGGTCTAGTAACATGACTGAAACGTTCATCAAAATCAATACCATGTTGTTGATGACAACCTTTTGCAACTAATATGGCCTTTTATTTGTCTATGATTCCATCTGCATTATGTTTAACTATGAAACCCGTTTGCGCCCGACTAGATTATAATCATGTGATGGATCAACTAGTGACCAAGTTCCAGCTTGAATAATGGCATCATATTAATTTACAGAAGCAATTATCCAAACTTTATCCTTGTGAGCATCAATAATACAAGTTGGAACTATAAGCTTCTTTTTAACAATAAAAGCAGCATGTAATGGATGCTTAGTAGCAAAGTATGAGTTTTGTGTTCTAATTGCATTCTTACCTCAAGTAGTCATTTTTTGACCATTCTTAGTTATATGAGCACCAAAAGAAGTAATAAAATAAGCAGAGTCTGCATGTGAAACATGACTAGAAGATGTATCAACTACGATTGATCCTTTTGCAAGTGTGTCAATTTTCTCAGTTGATCCACCTAAAATGGGATCAACTGCTGAGGTAGAATTTATGTGTTGATTATACGGAAAGTATAATTCATCAAAAGATAAAAAATTTTAGAGGTGTGTATAGTACCAATGATAGGATTAAAGCATCTATACCTTTTTGGAGCAAGATTATAACCTAACAAAACACAATGTTTACTTCTAGGCTCTAGTTTGCTCAAAGTATATGGTTTAAGCAATGGAAAACATGAACATCCAAAAACTTTGAGAAAATTGTAATCAGGATTTGATGAAAAATAAATTCAAATGGTGTTGATAAGTCGACGAATCTAGTAGGAAGTCTATTTATTAGATAGCTTGCAGTATCAAAGCTTCAGCCCAAAGAGCATTTGGCAGGCCATATTGAAATAGTAATTTTCTAATAACACCTTGTAAATATTTTGGCTTGACCTCATCCACACTACTTTTTTCCAGGTGTGTGAGGACAATTAAATTCATAAGTAATACCTTTCTGGGTACAAAAATCTGTGAAAAAGGTGTTTAAGAACTCACCTCCACTATGGGTTATGATAGTTATTTGAGAAGCATAGAGATGTTTTTCTATTCTAGCAACAAATGAATGAAAAGCATGTTTGAATTCTGATTTTGTAGATAAAGGAAAGACCCATCAATATTTTGTGTAATCATCAATTATATTTGCATAATACACATAGCCAGATACAGTAGGCACGTGAAATACATGGACCCCAAAGATCCATATGTAACAACTGCAAAGGTTGGGTAAAAAAATTACAAGTAAGTTGAAAAGGAAGTTTGTGGCTTCTACAAACTTTACATTCATTACATGTAAAAGGCATATTGAAAACATTCTTAAGATGGAGATGACTACAGATTTTCTGAAGAGTTTGAAATGAAGGATGACCAAATCTTCTGTATAGAAGAACAATGTTAGTTTTTATGGTGTTAGGACAAAAATTGGATGTGTTTAAGTTGATAGGATACAACCCATTTTTATATGGACCTTGGAAGAGCATCCTTCCAGAGAGGTCGGATCCTTAACAGAAAAACCATTGGAATCTAGAGTTAATGAGCAATTATTATCTGAGGTGAATTTATAAACTAAAAAAAGATTATGAGATGCATGAGGAACTAGAAGAAGATCATTCCGAGTAAATATATAATCATTAACAATCCTACTAAAGTTACCTTTATGTTATAATAATACATTCACCATTTTCTATTTTTATGACCCCTTAACCATCATAAGGATTAAGTTCTTGCATTGAAGTAGTGGAAGCCGCAACATGTGAATTAGCACCACTATCAGCTATCCATTCTTCACCATCAAAAATATGAGCAGCAGCTAACGTTGCATTGAGATTTTCAAGAGGAGTTTTTCCTTGATAAGAAAAATTCATTACTTGAATGCACTGCAATGCGACATATCTGACATACTGGTCTTTCAGTTTTAGTGTAGCCTCTGTCAGATGTGTTTGTAGTAAACAATGCAGGATTTGGATATTTTCCACTTGAGGATTTTCCTTTATGATATCCTCTATTATTATTTTTGTAAGAACCTCTAAAAGAACTATCCGTAAATTTGTGTCAACATCAGATTTAATAGATTGGATCCTTTTTAGAAACTACAGCCTCCTCACTTAACAAACTATTATTTAACTCAATACAAGTAACAGGTGGCGTACGAAGATGCATAGATGTAGCAAAAGGAATGTATTCACCATTGAGAGCTTTCAAGTTAATTACTACAAGTTCTTTATCATATATTATCTCTCTATCAACAGCTAACTGATCTGACGTATAATTTCATTAATGAGAGTGATTGACAAAAGTTTAGCGTGTTGTATTGATTGTGTAGATGAAGATTGTTGGAAAAATTGCCTATTTCAAACCTGCAAAACAAAAGTTAAACACCAAAGCAAGAGAACGGCTGAGTCACGACCAGGTCGTTTTTTTTAAGACGTTTCGTGGCTCTGCCTTGAGTTTTGTGCAAGCAGTTCGTTCTTCGTCACAACGTCCCCAGGATAAAACAACCGAGATAAAAACTCTCTTCAATCCCTCACGCACACAAAGAGAGATTGTTCACTTTCACTCTTTCTTATCTTGCTCAAAAAAACTAGTCTTTTGATTCTCAAAAAAACAACAACAGTGGTATTGAAAACTTGTTTTCCTTCTGCTTCCAAACCTGATTTTTGTAGCCTAAGCAATGAATACGAATTAATGCAAAATAAATTTAATTTATTGCAAACATTATAAATTTCATAAAAGTACAAAACGGGAAAATTAATCATACCATAATTAGCACAATTATCAACGTAATTAAGGGCAATAAAACTGGGTTGAAAATTCTTTTCAAAATCAGCAAAAATAACTTTCCAAATTCAAGAGACCTCCCAAGACCCCCAAGGCCCCGCTCCCGGAATAATTAAATATATATATATATATATATATATATATATATATATATATTATTTATATATACATGTACCCAATCAGTAGGGGGAGGGATTTGATCTTGAGACCTCACCCTCAAGGCCCAAAATGCTTAACCACTGGGCCAAGCTCGAATTGTTTATAAAATATATAAAAAAATTATTTTAAAACATATATCCCAACAATCCCCCACTTATATCTTTAAAATCATTGAGCAAGATCCGTATAGTTATGTGCATAAGAAAAGGTATCTTTCGATTTTGGACCTTTACATATTATTGAATTCTCTGAACTCTGACACAGAGTGAACACATGTCTCTAACTCTATGGAGAGAACATATTACTTAATACACACACAAATATACTAAGAGTAAAGTCCTAAACGCCAGCACATTACGGCCTTGTGCTTATCTCAGTTTCAATGAATGTTATAGAGAACTGCCCATGTTCTCATAGAAAGCGGCCACACTTTCTCATTCACATAGATGAGTCTATCAAAGGTACTCTTGTAGCTTGGTACCCCAATCTATACAGATCTATAGACTTCATTAAGAATTAAAGAACTCAACCTTAACCCGCTTCAGGATATCATGCCATGGGAAAGATGCATGATTCTATCTTCATATTATTTATGAATCGTTATTCCCTTTGAACCTATTTATAGGTGGGTATTCATCACAAAATGACTCAATTTCTAGTGGGAAAAAGTCTCATTCCTTTAGAGGTATACAATACCTTTTCTCTAGCTAATCCTTTCGTCAAAGGATCAGTTAAGTTCTCTTCCGACCTAACATGATCCACACGTACAACACTAGTTGTGAGAAACTCTCTAACTGTGTTGTGCTTTCGACGCATTTGTCGGTTCTTACCGTTATAAAAACAGTTCTGTACTTTTGCAATAGTCGCGGTACTATCACAGTGGATCATAATAGCTGGTATCGGTCTATCCCATACAGGAATTTGAGAAGGCAGGTTTCTTAACCATCCCGCTTCTTCACTAGCTGCTGCTAGTGCTATCAATTCAGACTACATCGTAGATTGAGCCAGAATTATTTGTTTCTTTGACTTCCAAGACAAAGCGCCACCAGCAATATTAAACAAATATCCACCAGTGGCCTTGGAGTCATCTGAAAGAGAGTTCCAATCAGCATCGCAGTATCCTTCAAGGACTGCAGGAAACCTCTTATAGTGTAATCCTAGGTTAACGGTCTTTTTAAAATATACCGCATAACCCTCTCAACTGCATTCCAATGTTCCAAACCAGGACAACTGGTAAACCTGCATAAAACCCCCACTGCATATGCAATGTCTGGTCTGGTATAATCAGTTGCATAACGAAGACTACCAATCATACTAGCATATTCAGATTGTCTAACGCTATCACCAGTATTCTTAAACAGTTTAACACTAGAATCAAAAGGAGTACTCACAGGTTTACAGTCAAAATAGTTGTACTTCTTTAAAATCTTTTCAATATAATGAGACTGATCCAAAGAAATACCATCATTAGTGCTAGTAATCTTAATTCCCAGAATTACACTAGCTTCACCCAAATCTTTCATTTCAAAGTTAGACTTAAGCATATTCTTAGTTTCTTCAACCAAAAACAAGTTTGAACCAAAAATCAACAAATCATCCACATATAAACAAACCATGATGCATGCATTTTTTTAAAATTTATAGTATATGCATTTGTCACTTTCATTAATTTTGAAACCATGTGAAATCATAAAATTATCAAATTTTTCATGACATTGCTTAGGAACTTGTTTCAGATCATACAGTGACTTATTTAACTTACACACTTTATGTTCTTGGACAGGAACAACAAAACCTTCAAGTTGTTCCATGTAAATTTCTTCTTCTAATTCACCATTCAAAAAAGATGTTTTAACATCCATTTGATGAACAACAACATTATGCACAGCAGCAACAACAATCAAAACACGAATAGAAGTCAATCTTGTAACAGGAGAATAAGTATCAAAGAAATCTACATCTTCTCTTTGTCTAAATCCTTTGGCTACCAACCTAGCTTTGTGTTTGTCTACTGAACCATCAGGGTTCAACTTCCTTTTAAGTACCCATTTACAACCTATTTCTTTACAACCAGGGGGTAAATCTGCTAGGTGCCAAGTTCCGTTAAGATTATGGGAGTCCATTTCATTATCTGTGGCTTCTTGCCAAAAACCGGATTCAGGTGAATTAAGTTCCTCTTGAAGACTAGAAGGGTCTTCCTCTAGGGTATAAACTTCAAAGTCAGACCCATAGTTTGTCGCAATCCTAGCCCTTTTTCTATGCCTAGGTTCAATTTCAGCGTCTCTACTTTCTGCAGTTCTAGGTTCTTCTATTCTAAGTTCAGAACTTGTACTAGGTAGAGAACCCCCACTTTTTCTAGATTTAAAAGGAAATATATCTTCAAAGAAATCAACATCAATAAATTCAATAATTACTTTATTATTAAGATCAAAAAATCTATAAGCTTTACTGTTTTGAGCATACCCAACAAAAAACATTCATAAGATTTACTAGCTAGCTTTGATCTTTTAGGATCAGGAATACGAACATAAGCCAAACAACCCCGTACTTTAAAATAAGACACATTTGGTTTTCTGTTTTCCCATAGTTAATATGGTGAAATTTTATTTTTTGAATTTGTAACACGATTCAATACATAACAAACAGTCAACAAAATTTCTCCCCACCAATAGGGGGCAGCACCAGAACTCAACAAACATGCAGTCACAAGAGTAGTAAAAGTACGATTCTTTCTTTTAGCTTTTCCATTCGTTTCAGGGTTATAAGGAGCAGTTTTTTCATGTATAATTCCAGAAGATTCAGAAATTTCAGTGAATGGTTTAGAATCATATTCAGTTCCCCTATCACTACGAAATCTCTTAATTTTCCTGCCGAATTGATTTTCAACTTCTGCAATAAAAACCTTAAATTTTTCAATGGATTCACTCTTAAACATAGGTATAATTAGAATAGTCATCAATAAAAGTCATGACATATCTTTTTCCATTTCTAGTTAATATACCTTCATATTCACATAAATCAGAACGCACTAACTCTAAAGGCTCAGATTCTCTAACAACATATTTATGGGAACTCTTGGTTATTTTTGCTTGACTACAAGATTCACACTTTTCAAAGTCATGCATGGATAGTTTTGAAATAAAACCTTGTTTGCTCATAGTATCTACTGATCTACTGTTCATATGACAAAGTCTAGCATGCCAAACATTAAAAGTACATACCATATAAGAAGAAGATGCAATTTTATTCATTTCAACATTAAGCTTAAACATTCCATCATCAACATAACCTTTTCCTACAAACACTCTTTTTTTAGTAATTGTGTAAACATCAGATAAAATAGTTTGATACAGCCCAGCCTTGTTGAGAAGATAGCCGGAAACAAGATTCTTTCTCATTTCTGGAGTGTGAAGGACATCTTTCAGCATAACTGTCTTCCCAGAATCAAACTTCAGTTCTACCGTACCAGAACCTTTCACAATAGTGGTATGGGAGTCTCCCAACAACACTTTCTTATCCTTGATCAGAAACCATGTGAATCTCTGGATCAGAAACCATGGCAATTATAACACTTTCAGGAGCATTAGCTTGTGCGTTATTCTTTCCTTTGTTATTCCTGTAATCCCTAGCCATGGGTGTGGGTGCTTGTTTTGATTAGGTTTTCCTTTCCTTTGGTTCTTTTCAGGTTTCATCGGTTTTTTCTTAGGTTTCAAACTCGGTTGAGTCTGATTCTTATTGTTGGAAACGATAAGAATCTCTTCCTTTCTGTCTTGTTTTCGTGCTTCCTCTTCAACCCCGAGCTTAACAATCAAACTTTCAAGAGAAAATTCCTTAGTTTTATGACGCAAAGCATTACGAAAATCTTTCCAAGATGGGGGTAATTTATCAATCAGTACAGATACTTGAAATTGTTCATCAGTTTTCATACCTTCCGTCATAATTTCATGAGCTATTTTCTGAAGTTCATGAGCCTGAGCAACGGCTGATTTTTCATCCACCATTCGATCCAGATTCTTCAGTATCATATTTTTTTCAGTAAGGCATCCCACACATCTTTAGCAGTATCAAATGTGGAGTAATATTCATATAGATCGTCAGACAAAGCAATCAGAATATAGTTATTGCAATCAAAGTCATTATAAATCCATTTTTCATAGGCTTTTTGTTTTTCTTCATCAGTTTGGGTCACAACAGGTTCTTCAGTTGGTTGAGGAGTTGCACTTGTTGCGGCTGGAGTTTCTTTTTTCGCAGATTATTCATCTTGTGGATTAGCTAGTTTGATGGAGGTCACCATCATGTGCAACTTCATCAGTTTGAGGTAGAAAAACAACTTTAGCTTCCATCTTCTGAAATGAAGTCCTTCAAACTTGAACGGCTTGTTGATATCAGCAACGGTTTTCTTTTCAGATTCCATGGCAGAAAGATTGGTCTTAAAATTGTTGGAACAATTGCCTATTTCAAACCTGCAAAACAAAAGTTAAACACAAAAACAAGAGAACGGATGAGTCACGACGAGGTCGCTCTCTTTAAGACGTTTCGTGGCTTTGCCTTGAGTTTTGTGCAAGCAGTTCGTTCTTCGTCACAACGCCCCCAGGATAAAACAACCGAGATAAAAACAGTCTTCAATCCCTCACGCACACAATGAGAGATTGATCACTTTCACTCTTTCTTATCTTGCTCAGAAAAACTAGTCTCTTGATTCTCAAAAAAACAACAACAGTGGTATTGAAAACTTGTTTTCCTTCTTCTTCCAAAACTGATTTTTATAGCCCAAGCAGTGAATACGAATAAATGCAAAATAAATTTAATTTATTGCAAACATTATAAATTTCATAACAGTATAAAACGGGAAAATTAATCGTACCATAATTAGCACAATTATCAACATAATTAAGGGCAGTAAAACTGGGTTTAAAATTCTTTTCAAAATCAGCAAAAATAACTTTCCAAATTCAAACCTTTCTTTAATAATTTTCTATATTTGATGAGAAGTAGTGGATCTGTAGAAATATGCAATGACTGTATCAGAAATTGTTGAATTAATCCACATATTGATAGATACATCCTCATCTATTCAATCTAAGTAATTTGGATTCTCGACTCCATTGGGTTCATTTCTTGGTGATGTAAATCTTGCAGGACACTCATAAGAACCATCAAGAAACCATATAATCTCGTATCTTTGAATAATAGGATTTAGAAGATTCTTCCATGTAATCAAATTGTCTTCTTTCAATTTGAGTGATACAAAATGTTGAAGATGATTTAATAAAACACAAGAAAAATAGGAATCTATAGGATTTTCCATGATTGTTGTATCGAAGAATTCTTGAATCATTCACATATATAGATTATAAAATACCAGATCTACCAAAAAGAAAGTAGATATGAGAATTTGAGAACAAAGGATCTTTAAGAAGCCAAAAGAAACAATCTTCCCGTAACAAAAATCATCGATACTATGTAAAAAAAAACTGCTAAAGATGACGATGAAGAAATAAAGGAATAAAGATCATGATCGATGATGAGATAAAATCATCCTTACCTATCTGATACCATGATAACAGTGTATCAATGGTGTTAGAAGAATAATAATCTATTACAGAGAAGATGATTAAAATTATTGCAAAAACGAAAAAGAGGAAACTATTACATATCGACACTCACACACTCTACATGACAGACTTCCTGTCAGTAAAGCTCACTTATATGGTCCACTGTATGGATAAAAGAGACTCAATTACAGACTCAAGAGAGAAACTATAACAATTGATACACTTAAGAGGGATCGACTGTTTCAGTTGACACATATTCATCTGTGTCAATATTCTGATCAAAATCTATAGGATCTCAACTCTCACTAGGTCAACAATACCTGTCTTGTTATCTATTTCCAAGCATATATACATTATTGTATTGTTAGTGCTCGATTTTGTCTATTTTGTTCTCAATTATTGTATTATTAGTGCTCGATTTTGTACTTATTTGATTATTTTATGTCTTTGTAGGTGTTTTTGAAGGAATAACCATTTGCGGGGCTCGAAAAGTGGTATTTGCGCTCGTGGGAGAAAATCACTAATGGCACCCCAATTTGAATAAGGGGCACACAACTTTTAAGGGGCACTCCACTGTTATTTGCACCCCAGATGTGCTATTTACAACCAGTGGCTAAATGGAGTCCAGCGCTGGATAAGGGGACACCCTTTCTTCACCAACTCAAATTGAAATTGGCGGGAAATTTTTATCTTCTCCTGTGTGTTTTACTGGCAGAGTTGGATTCGATTTTTGGATGTGTCAGGCAGAGATTCAAATACGAAGCTTGTTTGCGTTGGATTATACTTGACTAAACAAGGATGGTATAATGGATTTAACGGATTAAATTGGCCTGGATAATCAGTTCTCGGCAAGCATGGAAGAAGAACTGCGTACTTCTGAAGCTGATATTTTGGAGAGTTTCAAGGGTTAATTTGCTGCGATATTCTTGTTACCTATTTAACAGGATTAGTGACGTGATTGGGGAGTAGAAAAAGGAATCAAAATCTTCTTATATGTGGTAGTTATCTAAAATAGGGAGAGAAAAGTTATTTACGGCAACAGGCAGATAATCTTGGTCCTGTTTTGATTATTTTGGAAGGTTATAGAGAAGATATTCCATGTTAGATTCAAATCTATCCCATACGAAGAGTTTTAGTTGAAATAAAAGCCGCTTGAAACAAAAGAAAGGAAATATTTTCCTGTAGCTTTTGGTTAAAGAAAAGATAGAGATTCTCGGGATTTAATTACCTTGTGCTGTATAAAACGGTTAGTACGAGCCACAGGCAAGGGGTCGAGAGTTTGAAGAGAGTTAGAGGTCCGGTCCGAAGCCATAGAATCGAAGAAAGAATACTTGAAGAGGTGTTCTCTGCTGCTGCTGAAGAAGGAGAAAACGAAGAACATTGGACCTACAGAGACAGTCGCAGTTGTGCTACACTAGAAAACTATCGTTCTTCTACAGTCTTAGAAGCTTGTGACCTCTATAACACCCTTACAGCGTTCAAAATCTCTGTGTTACACAATTTCTTCAATAAAACACCTTTTTGAGCTATGGATTATTATTTTGTGCGTGTTTTTGATATGAGGAACTAAACCCCTTAGCCGAGGCGACGGAGGAAGTCATTGTTCCATGAAAAGTGGTATATTTCTATTTTAATTAATTCTTGCAATTTCTTTTATGATTATTTTCATGGAACTAATATTGGAAAAATGATTTTTATTGAATGATTGTGATTCTTTTTGATGGAGCATGCTTAGTTTAAGACTTTTGATGTATACAATTGTTACTTCGAAAATCTACTAGAGGCAATAAATTAGAATCACTTTAAACGCAAAAAATTGCATGAATATTGATTGGATTGAATCACTTTAATGGTCATTGGTGGAATCCTAAGTCTCGGTGCTTTTTTATATAATATTGATGACAAAAACTTCTTAAGCTTTCTATTGAGTTTGAATCTAAAATCGAGTCTTTACAAATCTGAGAATCGAACCACTTCTACCACTATCTACAAATCATATCAATTTTTGGCGCCGCCGACGCGGACTTGTTTTTAGGGTTTTAGATTTATTTTATTTTTATTTATTTTATTTTTAATTATTTTTGTTCTTTTTTATGTTTTTGGGTATTTATCTTGTGTCTACAGGTTCTGGATCATAAAGAAAATTGAGCCAAAGAGTTTGGTGACTTCATAAAGACTTGGAGCTAAAGACTAAAGCAAAAAGAACAGAAAAGAAGACAATTTTATTTTAGACAATTTTAGTTTAGGGTTTGTTTATTTTCTTTTAAAAAAAAAACTGTATTAGGGTTTATTATTTTTGTAATTTTTCTTTACTTTTTGGACTTTGGGACATTATTTTTTTATTACCCTACGGAAGGGTACTTTAAATATAACTGTTTTCAGAGAAGGAGGACACGATATTGTTTCTGCACCTTGGGTTCGTACACTTGACATCGGAGTCAGTGGCCCGAGTCGACTACAACCGATTCATCCCCCGTCTGGAACGGGAGGTAAGATTCTAAACACTCGTGAATCCCCTGTCAGTGAGTTACTGGACTCCTTTGTATGCATATATGTTGAGGACTAAATACGGACATTTATTTTTCTAGTAAAGGGAAAGGCCTGGCCATACAAGATAAGGGTTCGGATTTCATCACCGTTCTCTTCTTTCCCGCTTTAGGAACACGTAACCTACGCGAACCTAAGCCTAAATTTTTTACTAGAACGAGACCGATAGGGTAACGAGCTTAACAGGAAAGTCATTCGAAAAATATTGGTTACTCTTTTAAGCATACTTCGAAGTTCTTGACGGTTTCTGTATGTTGAATGCGTGAATGCGCCGCCTTGATATACCGTTGAGGCCTTGGGTATCAAAGCTCCACCGATCTTCCCTCGCCTCTATTCAACTTACGTTAACTCGGATTGATTCCAGACGGGTTTACTTAAATTGTAACGAATTCCAGTTCTAAGGATTAGAAGCTGGTTTAGAAACAATCTAAGTGGAGCCATCATACTTTTTGTTTGCTAGAAATCAATAGTTTTGATTTGGTTAAGTCGGCCTTGATCTGTGTTTGCTTACCCTTCCAATTTAGAAAATTTTATTGTGTGCCTGAACGTAAAAGAGACGCACTAGGTAGATTTGTTAAAGAGAAACCTAGTAGTTCGAAGCGTCTCGATTACCTTAATCTAGAGAGTCCGACTTTTGAAGAGTCTGTTTTTGAACGTCTTTGACTGAGGAGAGAATCCATGTTGCTCCGATAGCGCCAGAAATGGCAACTTTGAAAGCTTTGTTGAATCCAACTAGGACTACTCGTCCCTCATGTATCAGGTTAGCTGAGACAGATGCAACTTATGAACTTAAACCTGGACCTTACAGCTGCTCCCAATCTTTTTAGGGAAAGAAAATGAAAACCCCTATTTCCATGTTAGGGACTTTGAGGAAATTTGTAGTACCCTCAGGATTAGAAACTTAGATGATGATGCTTTGAAACTTATGTTATTCCCCTTTTTCCTGAAAGATAAAGCTAAATCGTGGCTATATAGTTTGGCTTCCGGGTCAATCGAAACGTATGAACAACTTACATCTGCCTTTTTGAAAAAGTTTTTCCCTAGGCACAAAACATCGTCTATTAGGACGCAAATCTGCACGTTTTCTCAACAGAAGGGAGAAACTTTGTATAGGTATTTTGAAAGGTTCAATGATTTATTAGCCCAATGTCTTCATCATGGTTTAGAGAAGGTTAGGTTAGTTCAGATCCTTTATGAGGGTTTAGATTATCCCACCACAACCACAATAGATTCTATGTGTACTGGTGGATTTGAGAACTAAACAGTTGATGACGCGATGACATATTTGCATGAAGTCTCCGAAAAGACCCAACAATGGGAAAGTCGTAGGGTACCCCAGAAAACAATTCTTCTCGACAGAGGAAACGTTAATAGGGTAGAAGGAGGCTATGAATCAGATGCCAAAATTGCTGCTATAGCGAAAAGGTTAGAAGCTTTAGAAGTGGGTAACACTAGTGGTAGATTGGATCCTTTTTGGGAAGGCCAGAATATTGAAGAGCAAGCCAATGCTCTATATAATAACACTAGGTTTGATAATCGTCAGAAGTTTGACCCATATTCAGAAACCTATAATCCTTGTTGGAGGAACCATCCGAACTTTTCATGGTCTAAGGGCCAGAGTCAGGGTCAGTCTAATAATTCTAATGCTCCCCCGGTTTTTGGCTACACTAGGAATACATCAGGCCCAGAAAATAAAACGACTAGCTTAGAGGAATCTATATAGATGTTAGCAAAAACTCAGGAAATGTTAGCACAGACCCATGTTAGTTTTCAACAGGAAACCAAGCAGAATTTTCAAACTAATGCTCATAGCCTTGCTAAGTTAGAACTTGAAGTCGGCCAAATATCTAAGACCTTAAGTTAGAGATATAATGGTAGGTTCCTTAGTCAGACTAATCCCAATCCTAGAGGATTTCATGAAGTAGGTACAAAACCATCGAATCAATTGAATGCTATTAGAACCCTTAGGAGTGGTAGAATAGTAGACAATCAAGTAACCATACCCGATAGTGAACATACTGTAGTTCACCCCTCAGGACCACTAGCTAAGGAAACTGATAAAATTTCTGATGATGCCAACTCAGTTCCTGAAAGGTATGATTCTATGCCTAGAGGCCCATTTCCTCAGCTATTAGTACCAACAAAGAAGGAATCGAACTTTAATGACATAGTGGAGGTTTTTAAGCAAGTTACCATAAACCTTCCTTTATTAGATGCAATTAGGCAAATTCCTGCTTATGCCAAGTTCCTTAAGGATATGTGTACGCGAAAGCGAAAACTTAGCGCCCATAAGAAAGCCTTTTTAGCTAGTCACGTAAGTTCAATCATTCAGAACACCACAACTCCAAACTACAAAGACCCAGGTTCTCCTACCATTGGTTGCACAATAGGTAACTTCCGGGTAGAAAAAGCTTTACTTGACTTAGGAGCCAGTGTGAACTTACTTACATTCCATGTATACTTACAGCTATGACTTGGTGAAATGAAACTTACTCAGATGACACTGCAATTAGCAGATAGGTCTGTTAAAATACCTCGAGGTGTTATCGAGGATGTGCTTATTTAGGTCGACAAGTTTATTTATCCAGTGAATTTCGTGGTCCTAGATACCCAACCTGTCCCTGGCCCATAGAACCAGATACCCGTGATTTTAGGTCGCCCATTTTTAGCTACGTCTAATGCGATCATTAACTGTCGAAATGGTGTGATGAGTTTATCTTTTGGTAATATGACTATGGAGATGAACATTTTTAATGTCAGTAAGCTACCTCATGAGCTAGATGACACATGTGTTGAAGAGGTGAACATGATAGAAGCCTTAGTTCAGGAGTCATTACCAAACATTTTGTCTGAAGACCCATTAAAAAGTTGTATATCCCATTTTGGTTTAGATTTTGACGACGATAGCACTATTGAACAGGTGAATGCTCTATTAGATTCTACCCCCGTGTTAGACACTGATAGATGGAAATCTAGGTTCGAACCATTACCAGTTTCTGAGACTACCCTAATTCTTTCTTTAGAAAAGCCTCCGAAGTTGGACCTTAAACCACTACCCGATACTCTAAAGTTTATGTTTTTAGGCCCATCTGAGACTTTACCTGTGATTTTAGCTTCCGATTTGGATAGTGATCAGTAAAGTAGGCTAGTAAATGTACTTCAAGACAATAAGGAAGCTTTAGGGTGGACTATAGCAGACATTAAGGGTATAAGTCCTACTGTGTGAATGCATCAGATTCATTTAGAGGAAGACTCCAAACCTTCTAGGGAGATGCAACGTCGAATGAACCCTAACATGAAAGAGGTAGTTCGAAAAGAGGTGCTTAAGTTGTTAGATGCTGGTATTATTTACCCAATTTCCGACAGTAAATGGGTCAGCCCTGTTCAGGTTGTCCCCAAGAAATCAGGTATCACTGTATTCCAGAATGATAATAATGAATTAATCCCAACCCGAGTGACCACGGGATGGCGTGTGTGTATTGAATATAGGAAATTGAACAAGGTCACAATGAAGGACCACTTTCCCCTTCCTTTTATCGACCAAATGCTAGAGCGATTAGCTGGACATAGTCACTATTACTTCTTAGATGGCTACTCCGGTTATAGTCAGATCGTTATTTCCCCAAAAGACCAAGAGAAAACCACTTTTACCTGTCCCTTTGGTACCTTTGCGTATAAACGCATGCCTTTCGGGTTATGTAATTCCCCTGCGACTTTTCAGCGTTGTATGATGAGCATATTTTCTGATATGGTAGAACGGTTTTTAGAGGTCTTTATGGATGATTTTTAAGTGTTTGGTTCATCTTTTGATGAGTGCTTGCATCATTTGACATTAGTGTTGACTAGGTGTAAGGAAAATAATTTAGTGCTTAATTGGGAAAAATGCCATTTCATGGTTAAATCAGGAATTGTCTTAGGGCACATCGTTTCTTCAAAGGGTATAGAGGTAGACAAATCCAAAATTGACCTTATTAAGACTCTACAGGTCCCAAAAACCGTAAAAGATATTAGGTCATTCTTAGGGCATGCAAGTTTTTACCGTCGATTCATTAAGGATTTTAGCTTGATTTCTAGACATCTTTGCAATTTGCTTGCAAAAGATGTCAAGTTTCTCTTTGACGATGCTTTCTTAAAGGCTTTTGATAAGCTTAAAACTTTATTTTCCCGATAGTCCAGACACCCAACTGGAACCTACCCTTTTAGATCATGTGTGATGCTTCAGATTATGCTATAGGCATTGTGCTAGGTCAGCGAGAAAACAAATTACTCCATGTGATTTACTATGCTAGCAAAACTCTGAATGATGCCCAAATGAACTATAAAACTACCGAGAAGGAATTGCTAGCCATCGTGTTTGCCTTGGATAAGTTTAGATCCTATTTATTAGGTTCTAAGATCGTAATCTATACTGATCATGCTGCTTTGAAATACCTTTTGTCTAAGAAGGATACCAAACCTAGATTGATTAGATGGATCCTTTTGTTACAAGAATTTTTTCCAGACATTAGAGACAAAAAGGGTGCAGAGAATGTGGTAGCAGACCACTTGTCTAGGCTAGTTGTTAGTTCCCCTAATAATCCCCTTCCTATAAGGGATAGTTTTCCTGATGAACAATTGTTGTCTGTTTCCCAATCACCTTGATATGCAAATATAGTGAATTATGTTGTTACTGGTTGAATGCCTCAACATTTGGGTAAGCAAGAATGTTCTAGGTATTTAGCCGAGGTTAAGCATTTCTTTTGGGACGATCCTTATCTGTTTAAGTATTGTCCGGACCAGATTATTAAGAGATGTGTATCTGAGAGTGACCAGTCTAGTATTATCTCCTTTTGTCATGAACATGCATGTGGGGGTCATTTTAGTGCTAAGAAGACCGCTGCTAAGATTTTGCAGTGTGGATTTTACTGGCCTTCGTTGTTTAAAGATTCCCATAGTCATTGTGTTTCTTGTGAGTGTTGCCAGAAGTTAGGAACCATCACTAGTACAAAAATGGCCTTTAGTCCCGGTAATTTACCGTGTCCAAAGATGTACGGTCACGGTATTTCATTTTTGGAACACCGTGACCAAAGCCTGCGAGGCCAAAAACTATACTATTTGGTCACGGTGATTGCCATGACTAATTTGTGTATTCCACCGTGACCTCAGCCTTATTAGTCACGGATTTTCACCGTAAACCGAGACAAATTTGCTCATTTGTCTCGACAATCTGAACACACCGTGACTAAATTTGTTCATTGGACACGGATTCCAATAATTTATCGGGACAATTTTAGGTAGTACTGTGGGATCCCTTACATTCACTATGTCTACCGTTGCTCATTCACATGATATTACTTGGGTGATTAGTATAATTTTGCGCTTTAAAGAATGAAGTATGAATGAGAAGTAACAAATTATGTAAATGAAAGCTTCCAGCATTGCATTAAATCAAGTAACATAGTGGAAAATCAACATGGTTCATAAATATCTTGATATACGAAATCTGATTGAGTTTTACAAGTAAAATCAATATCGTCAAAAAGTATCAATACATATAAGTGCATTCGCATAAAAAAGTTGGAAGGACAACCTCCAAAAAATTTCCGGAAGGACAACTGCACTTCCATTGTCTGCCTACTCCAGGTCCTGTTTACTGAAGATGCTTGTGTATGCCTCCTTCAATTCCAAACTCTTACGCTAGGATGTCGATTGGATGCAAAAGAATATATGGATGAGACAAATAAAACAAAATGCAAATTTCATGTCACAACGTAAGATCTTAAACACTCCTGAAATTTGTTGCCTTTCTGCAATTAACGAAGATACTCTTCCATACAGGAGAATGCCAAGTCACTGCTCGCAATCTTCTGTCATTCCACTAAAGGGAACATTTTTTGAAAAATTACGGTGGTGAGAGTTATGCCCTGCAAAACCATATATTTTTACATTAAACAACAATAAGATGTCTGGTAAATACTAAATGATATAGTTTTTTGTATGAAAATCAAGCAATATGACTACCCTGACCTCACAAGTGAAAGACATGGCAACAATTAGATTAGATACATGCATACAGCAACAAACCAAGGAAAAAGTAACCTATATCCCGCATGATTGTGTACACTGGTTCCCACGTATAAGAAATCATATAGGAACTTACCAGTGTAAGGAATAAGCAAGCATGTGTGAGTCTTGGATGACTGCGCCGATCCTCAATTGCATGCTATTACACGGATATTCTGCAATACTCGGTGCGCACGTGAAGCTTACTCATATATCAGTCATCACTAATCACCATTCACCACCTTCCCAGGCACAATTCACTCAAAGCCACTAGCATCCATATCCAAAAGAAACATCAGAATGTACATTATTAGGAATTTGACGTAAGTATAAAAACTAGTTGAAAAACGCAAAATCTGACTTAACATTTTCTTATGTATTGAGTACGAAGGCCAAGGTATATATTTCATCCGACCCATAACATATTATTACAGAAGCTTCAATTACATTGTGAAATGGGATGCAAACACCACAAAACTAGACATTAGTCATAGAAAGTGATCAACATTACATCAGAAGTCGAACATGGTAGAATTAATGGACAAAATGCAAAAAACAATAAGTGGCACACACAAGCTTGGAAGGAGGCAGGACTAAAGTGAAGGTTTGGAGTTTGTAATTCTCCACGGTTCCTCGAAACTATAAAAAAAATATGACTAAACCACAATTGAAGTCTATACAAAAATGTTGAAAGCAAGCAACCAAAGTTGCTGAAAGAAATTTTAAATGAGTGTCAATAAATAAGTCTTAAATGCTCCATACAACAGAGTAAATAACAAATTAAATAAAATATATTGGCATCTCTAACTTAGTGATTTATAGAAAGTATGTGCCTGGGTGAATCAAACTGACTGGGATTTCATCCTTTCAACTTGTTCACAGGGTTTAAGTAAAAGGTTACTTTCTTCGTACACTAATGGAAACAAATTTAGCAAAATTAGTATGTCAAGAGTTATGCTCCTGCGTAGCCATATAATTTTACATCAGGCAACACTAAAATGTCTGGCAAAACTTCAAAAAGTAGGAAACTCAATCTCCAACACATTATAGTATGAAAAAAATAGCCAGCTACCTTGGTTTTCTGCACTTATAAGCATTACAGTTCTAGATTCCATACAAGAAGATCCAATATTGTCAACGTCATTCATGAAAATGATTGAAGGTGCTTGCTCCTTGTGAAAATAAAAATTCACCAGTTAAACAAGTATATAATACAAATCCAAACTAGTACTTTTTATACACAATGCAGCTGATAGAGTAAATTATTACAATGGTGAAAGAAAAGAAAAAAAAAAGGTACAATTAGTACCTGAAACTCAAGTGAAGGTAAATTCAATATGATGACCAGTTCTTTTATAAGTTATGTATTTCCAATGCCAGCCTTAAGGCACGAACAGCTAGCGACCCAAAAAGAAAATCCTATACGTGAAGATGTGAATACCTAGAAAAATGAGAGGTTCCATGTTTTAAACTGAAAGAAATTCACTAGAAAACTAGTATCACCAAACAAAGGAAGTACCATAGTAATACGAAAAATGATTAATCATATCTAGCCAACTACTGAGAGCCAGTGTTATACCGTCCTAAGTTTTCTCATTGTAATTAACAAACACTCAACCTAGGTTACACCCACCAACAAACCATTTGAGTATCCAATGAGTACACACGAAATAAAGTTAGAGAAAAAAACGATCAGAAATATCTATAAACAACAATTTTGCATAATGATCTTAAAACCAATACACAGATACATGATTCTTAAACTCTTAGCGCACCATCTTTACATATGGACATACTTCATTACTATGCCTAAGCATAATCGGCAGATCAAATCTATTTATCACTAGCCCTTCCAATTACGCAGATAAAGTATAATACTAGTAACTGGTTAGGGTTTACCTTAAATACATCACTAATGATTGCCGAGCAACAAGATTAAACTTGACAAGGAAGAAGGAAATTACTGGAACAAAACTTCCGATAAAACTCAATCCAACCAAATGACTAACTTTACTACCTTGTGAACTGAAAACCAAAGGTAACTAAGTAAATTCAAGACATACATAGAAATCAGAAAAACACATAAACCTCTATCAAACAGATAACCAGCTCTCCCCATTATCATAACCCACACCTTCTAGAAAATGATATATAATTGGATGACCAACTAAACAAGCCTTATATTTCTTCCAATTTAAGAGTCTCAGATCCACGAAATTGACAAATTGAATTTGTCTGAACTTTCTTACTATGACAACTATTAGATTTCAACAACAATTAAAAAAAATAAAATAAAATTAAGAACAACTCAAATCCCATAAGAATTGAACCTACAAAGAGGAATCAAAATTCAATAAGAATTGAATAAAAAAAATTGAATAGATTTGAGAACAACTCAAATCCGAAGAATTGAATAGATTTATCCCTATGCAATGAATTGAACCAACAAGAGGAATCAAAATGAAGATAAAACTAGAGACGGTAAATAGATAAGAAAGAAAAGAAAAAAATTGAGAACCCATGCCATTACAGGTAAGGAAATAGATAATTTTACTTACAGTTGTTGCATTATTGATAGCTACGATAATCAAAGATCTGAATAGCTACGATAATCAAAGATCTGATTCCAGCAGGGAGGTCCATCAACATTTGAACACTACACCACCTGTAGACCTAACAAACCCCAAACTATTATTTTTTACAAGACGAGAAGTCCTTATCAAAATTGGTCAATCAAAAATATAAACCATCTTTTTCAACAAAATAAGAGTTTGAGGATTGGATAGATGAGGATCTCTCAGAGTTTTCCTTCTCGACGGTTTTATGGATGGCAAAGAAAATGGAGAGGTTGAGAAGAAAAGAAAGTATGAAGAACTGAAAGAAGTGGACTAGTGATCGACCAAAAAATAAGAAAAAACCGGAGTTAGAGATCGTGGAACCCAATGCAAGTTGTAGACACGGAGTAAGTCTTGTTCGTGTCGAACATTAGCTCTTTAGACACGCGTTGGTCCAGATACCGTGTCCTATAAAAACATAAACAGTTACTGGAAGACCCACTCCGAATGCATCCAGCCACGACATTTACCCAATACCGGGACCAAAACATAATTTAGTCCCGTTAACCCATATCACCGTGACAAGCCCAACCGTGACGAAAGACCATAGTTCTACTAGTGCATTTCCCGTAGAAATATGATGCCTTTGAACATTATTTTAGTGATTGAGGTCTTTGATGTGTGGGGCATTGATTTTATGGGTCCATTTCCTATTTCGTTTGGTTATCTTTACATACCTGTCGCTGTAGACTGTGTGTCTAAATGGGTTGACGAGGTTCCGTGTAAAACGAATGACCACAGGATCGTGGTCCAGTTTTTGAAAGAGAATATACTTACAAGATTTGGTACAACGCGAGCTATAATTAGTGAGGGAGGTTCACACTTTTGTAATAGACCGTTTGCACTTTTAATGAAACAATATGGTATTACCCACAAAGTAGCTACCCCATATCACCCATAGACTAGTGGTCAGGTAGAGGTCTTCAATAGGGAAATTAAGCGTATTTTAGAGAAAATAGTTAATCCTAATAGGAAAGACTGGTCATCGAGGCTTACTGATGCCTTATGGGCTTATTGTACTGCGTTTAAGACACCCATTAGAATGTCACCTTATCGTTTAGTGTTTGGAAAGGCATGTCACCTGCCCGTTGAGTTAGAGCATAGAGCCTATTGGGCTATTAAGAATCTAAACTTTTCACTTGACAAGGAAGGAGCTCACAGAAAACTCCAGCTTAATGAGTTGGACGAGATTCGTAGAGATGCATACGATAGTGCTAAGGAGTATAAGAACAAAATGAAACTTGTACATGATAAGAATATTTTACGAAAGTCATTTTCTCCAGGTCAAAAAGTTCGTCTGTATGACACTCGTTTGCATCTATTCCCCGGGATATTGCGCTCTCGGTGGACCGGTCCTTTTGTGGTCCGTACTATTTTTTCTCATGGCGCTGTTGAGATTGAGACACCAGATGGTAGTAGTTCTTCGAAGGTTAACGGTCAGCGATCGAAGCCCTTTTTAGAGCCTTTTCCTACAGGTGATATCGAGGAGGTCCCTCTGGAGGACCCTGTTTACCTTGATTGACCATCGAGGCAATTTTGTATATTGTATATTATTTTTATAGGTTTTTGGTTACACTTCACCCAGGTACTATCTTTCCGACTTCTCTCTTTACTATTTCCTCATGTTACTTATATTTTTGGTAATGTTATTTAATTAGAAACATTGAGGATAATGTTAGATTTAAGTTTGGGGGTGGGGTAGAACTTTTTGTTACTTTTTAGTTACATAATTAAACTCCAGAGCCTAGAAATTTATGCCTATTAAGGATGGAACTAACCAATCTAAGTGGATGGAAGCATTTTGGTTGTAGGAGTTGAGGAACCAATCTGACTAGATGGCAACATCTAAAGATTCTATTCATAAAAGCACAGAGCTCAGGTGTTAGAAATAACATGATAGTTTTACCATATCTCGTTGAGTCTTTTTCACTCTTGTTTTTATTTATTTTTTGTTTTTAAACTATGTTTGTCTAAGTGATTAGGTGGGTCTCACGATTCAAGTTGTTACCAATGCTATGGTGAATTAGAGTGATTGAGATATAAAAAATTAAAAAAAAGAAGAGAAATTGAGAGCAGACCATCAGACCAACTGGAATAAATTCAATAAAGTCGACCACTGGAACCCTTGTATATGCCAGTTGTGTTGACCTACAATTATGATTATCAATCATTGGTTCCCTTGTATATGCCAGTGTGTTGATATTAGTCAGACTAGTATCTCATTCCATTAGGATAGGTTCATTTTGGCGGAGACCTTCATACAGATATGAGAAACACCGTTCACCTAGTAAACATCAAAACCATCTATGTTTTTCTCTATTTCCATCTTCTTGATCTATCCATGTGATTAGTTTTGACTCCGGATATTGATGTCCATAGTGCGACTATCTGAGTAGATCTCTGTCACTTATATATGAATTTTAGTATGCTTGAGTGCAAATTTGTGTACAACAATTGGAATTTCGCATCAGGGTACTTCCTCCTGTAGTCCATAAGTATGCCAACCAAGGAGATTCTTTAGTGCCTTCCAAGGTTTTGCGTAGAAATCTAGGGTCTAAAATATAAAGGTTTTGTGGGTATACCTCTGGTAAGCCCTCCGGAGACAACACTCCGCCACTAGGGCCACCTAGGGGTTTAAAGGCTTGTTGCATATGCTAAATGCAATCGGCGATGCCTGCAGTGAGTTAGGATTTTATTTTTTTTAGATTTGATTTGCTCGAGGACTAGCAAATAATAAGTTTGGGGGTATTTGATAGACGCATTTATGTGTCTATTTTGTTCTCAATTATGTGTATTGTTAGTGCTCTATTTTATACTTATTTGATTATTTTATGTCTTTGTAGGTGTTTTTGAAGGAATAAGCATTTGCGGTGAAATTGGCTCAAAAAGTGGTATTTGCGCTCGTGGGAGAAAATCACTAAAGGCAAACCAATTTGGATAAGGGGCACACAACTGTTAAGGGGCACTCCACTGTTATTTGCACCCCAGATGTGCTATTTACACCCAGTGGCTAAATGGAGTAAGCGCTGGATAAGGGGACACCCTTTCTTCACCAACTCAAATTGAAATTGGTGGGAAATTTTTATCTTCTCCTGCGTGTTTTACTGGTAGAGTTGGATTCGATTTTTGGATGTGTCAGGCAGAGATTCAAATACGAAGCTTGTTTGCGTTGGATTATACTTGACTAAACAGGGCTGGTGTAATGGATTTAACGGATTAAATTGGCCTGGATAATCAGTTCTCGGCAAACAGGGAAGAAGAACTGTGTACTTCTGAAGCTGATATTTTGGAGAGTTTCAAGGGTTAATTTGTTGCGATATGCTTGTTGTCTATTTAAAAGGATTGATGACGTGATTGGGTAGTAGAAAAAGGAATCAAAATCTTCTTATATGTGGTAGTTATCTAAAATAGGGAGAGAAAAGCTATTTACGTCAACATGCAGATAATCTTGGTCCTGTTTTGATTATTTTGGAAGGTTATAGAGAAGATATTCCCTGTTAGATTCAACTCTATCCCATACGAAGAGTTTCAGTTGAAATAGAAGCCGCGTGAAACAAAAGAAAGGAAATATTTTCCTGTAGCTTTTGGTTAAAGAAAAGATAGAGATTCTCGGGATTTAATTACCCTGTGTTGTATAAAATGGTGAGTACGAGTCACAGGAAAGGGGTCGAGAGTTTGAGGAGAGTTAGAGGTCCGGTCAGAAGCCATAGAATCGAAGAAAGAATACTTGCAGAGGTGTTCTCCGTTGCTGCTGAAGAAGGAGAAAACGAAGAACATTGTACCTACAGAGACAGTCGCAGTTTTGCTACACTAGAAAACTATCGTTCTTCTACAGTCTTAGAAGCTTGTAACAGTGACGTCTGTAACACCCTTACAGCGTTGCAAATATCCGTGTTACACAATTTCTTCAATAAAACACCTTTTTGAGCTATGGATTATTATTTTGTGCGTGTTTTTGATATGAGGAGCTAAATCCCTTAGCCGAGGCGACGGAGGAAGCCATTGTTCCATGAAAAGTGGTATATTTCTATTTTAATTAATTCTTGCAATTTTTTTATGATTATTTTCATGGAAATAATATTGGAAAATTGATTTTTATTGAATGATTATGATTCGTTTTGATGGAGCATGCTTAGTTTAAGACTTTTGATGTTTCATGCTTGATGTATACAATTGTTACTTCGAAAATCTACTAGAGGCAATAAATTCGAATCACTTTAAACGCAAATAATTGCATGAATATTGATTGGATTGAATCTCTTTAAAGGTCAATGGTGGAATCCTGAGTCTCGGTGCTTTTTTATATAATATTGATAACAAAAACTTCTTAAGCTTTCTATTGAGTTTGAATCTAAAATCGAGTCTTCACAAGTCTGAGAATCAAACCACTTTTACCACTATCTACAAATCACATCACCCACATAGCCACCCTTACCGGTTTTCATTAACATAATTATCATTTAACCACAATGCATGTAAGTTTATTCTTTTTTTATTTATCTTTTTTGATCGGTAAAAATAATTTTATATATAGATATATCGTTACATATAAAAAATTTTGTGCAAGCCTCGTACAAGTTTAAATTTTCATACATTGTATTTCTTAGAAACCCCTAATTTTAATAGAACACCAATCGATAATTTGATTGCCCAAACATAAAATCCCACAAGAAATCCCGAAACACAATGAAAACCCTAACCCTAATAAGAGCTAAGAAATTAGAAATTCTTCCGATCATCTGCATCTTCAATCTGCCGCCGCCTTTACCAGTCCCCTACCTGAGAAAAATTCAACAATCACAAGAACCATCATCTACTCAACCAAGCCACCATTATGAAATCGACGCCACTTCTTCTTTATATCAACAAGTACCTTTGAATGAAGAAATCATTTATTTCGGAATATGATGATTGAATACAGATAAACAAACTGGATTTAGAGAGCATGAACAATACCACCATCACTTCGGCAAAAAAATGACCAAAAGAACCAACTGACTTCATCAGAAGACATTTGTTATCTCTGTATATTTGAGGTTTTATCCTCTTTTATGGAAAAGAAAAAAAAAACACAAAGCATGCGCATATTTCGCATAATAACAGCGCAACTTAAGAATTATCTTCGTATATTTGAGGTTTTATCATCTTTTACGGGAAAAAAACCCACTATGCATGCGCTTACTTCGCATAATAACAACGAAAACTATGATCAGATTCTTCATTCATTGCATAATAACGGTGCTAAAGCTTTGAATAATTGCAAAATTTGATTAGCAAAGCTGCATAGGATTAAACATTTACATTCATTTTCTCGGGTACATACTCAAATACTCTCTTTTTGGTTGCCAATATGCACGTAAAAGACTACTTATTGCTACAAAATGATAATTACAAAAAAGAGAGTATTTATTGCTGTAATTATCATTTTGTAATGTTTAAAAACACGGTGTCATTAAATGTTTATGATACTATAATTAGGTTGTTTGGTAACCTTTAATTTATGGATTTTCAGCCCATAGTCCATTATGCAGATTGTAATGGATGTTATACATGTTTGGTAACCATTATAATAATTGATTATTTTAATCAGAATTGAAATATCCATTGTTTCCATAACCATTATAATCAATTATTATTTCTAACAAATTCAAATTGAATTTTTTTTTCTTATTTTCACTAAATTATTAAGAGAAAGACAAAAAAAACAACATAAGACTAAATAATTCCTAGACCATCATTCTAAAATAATCAATCACTTGCAAAAAGTGCTAAGGAAAATGTATTTTAAAGTGATTATATCAATTTATGATTATCTATAATCATAAATGGATATTCATAAATTTTACCAAACAATTCTCTCAAGCGGAGAAATGGGAACCCATAAAATTTGCCAATATCAATAATTGTACACGTTTTGGAATCATAATTGAATAGTCACTGCCACATATGTATTCAAAAAAAAATGTGCCGAAGGATGAAAATCTTCTCACCAACAAAAACCATTATTTTCCGATCACTTTTGAACGGTCACTAAACCCAAATATTTAATGTCTCTTTCCTTTTATCCCCCAATTAAAACTTCAAATAATAACCATCAAGTGTCAAAAATCCCCTTTAAATACACCCATCATTTTCTTTGTTCATCGCTACAAAAAATTCTGGCAAAAGTACAGAAACCCTAGTTTTGTTATAGGTTTAACACATTCTGCACTGGTCAAACATCTCAAGTCTTTATCTCAGGTTTGCACTTTGTCGGATAATAAGTATACTCCCTACCAGCCTTCTACGAATCAATCTGTAAGTAATCTTCATCACTAAAACTCTTTGGTCATATTTGCTTGGCATGGATCATTTATTTGTTGAAACTAAATTTTGCTTTTCACAGTATTCCAGGCCGAGATTGAATCCAGATCCCGGTCATGACATCTCATCAATGAGGGATAATCAATTTAATCCCCGCATGGGAGACCTGACTCCAGTCCAATCAAGTTTACCCTGTTTCCCAGCGGCATCTCTCTCTCATGGGGAGGTGCTAAGGAAGATCCATATGAACAGTCCTGTTCCCCAGCCGTCATTAAATAATTTAGAGGTCCGGCGGACTGCCTCTAGCAGTACCAGTGATGCTCTTTTAAGTTATATAAAACCAAGGGATAAGCGCACTTTGGATTCAGCATTGAAGGGGGATTCTTCCCTTGGAAAATCAGTGGAAAAGGCGATCGGTCCAAAAACTGGATGGTTCCCTGATATTCCCAAGGATGAGCGTCGTAGCTTTCTATTGCAGCAGTCAAGTGAAGATTTTGAGCATCAGTGCCGAATGGTAACTATCCTCTTGACAAAACTCTTTCAAATGTTTTCCTAACTTTCTGTATCCGTATTCTAATAGTTGATTGTTTATACTGCAGCATGCTCTCCGGGCCAAATGGTCATATGATGCCATGATTGAGAATGAGAATCAGGCTACAAGAGCAGAGGAACAAGCCCAAATTCTCCGATGCCAAATAGGAGAACTCCAAGCAATTCTAGATGAGGAAAGGCGATCAAAAGAGCAGGTCCAAGCCTCTCTAGAGGAGGAAAGGAAATTAAGGAAGCTGATCAAAGGGTCAAAAAGTTGGAAGAGAAACTTGTTGCTGTTGACCAAGAGAGAGCGCAGGAGCAAGGGCATCCCGGCATGGAACCTTTCGTCAAGGTTAATACGGGATTGGAAGCCAATGTTGATGAGTCCCAGAATAATCTGCGTCAGATTTTGGAACCTGCTGCTGTGGAGAGAGAGCAGCAGCCAGGGCATGCTGGAGTAGAACCTGTTGATGAGTGCCAAGGACTTGGGGATAATTTTTGGACCGTATATGATATTACCGCTAATGCTTGGGAGAACACAAATGAAAAGTGACTATGAAAGTAAAGGACGTGGTTACCCATGTGATGTCCATGTATTTTCATACAAATTAAAATACCCTATTCATTTTCGTGTCAGATCAATGTAATAAGAGTGTCACTTTTATAATTTATATATACCATACAACTGAAAAATTGGGTTGATTCCCTCAATGTGAATAATTATCACCCCACACTTTTTCTTGGGTTAATAATGTGTATGCTTAGCCAATCATGCACTGCTTCAACCAAGTTCTTTTTTTTTTGAAGCACTGCTTCAACCAAGTTCTCTGATGTCAATCGAATAGTCTATTTTCACTCAAGTGCTTATCGGTGTAAAGGCAAGGCTGGTGTTATTGTCCGGTGCAATTCGATTAAAGTTCCACTGTTCCCAGGTTTCATTTATCGAATATTCAATTTCCGTAATGTTATTGTCTATATTAATTATGATTACCAGTAGTTAACTCGTTCTACGCACCGGTATATTGGTTGAATGTTGACCTATTCGAGAATCTCCGGGTCTATCCTTATTATCATGAACAACTTATTGATTTTAAATGTCCATTTAATTTTTTAAAAGTACTTTTTTTAAGGGGATATTTTACTCTCCAACACTTTTACCAATACATTAGGTGTTTTCCTAATAGAACTAGTCATAAAAACCCAAGGTGACCAAATTTTTGGTACAAAAACCCCATTCAAATGTTGGGCTCAATTAAAACTCCATCTTAAACAAAATTGATACAAAAACCCCCAAATTTTTAAAAAGGTGATAGAGAAACCCCAAATTTCAAAATTGGTTTCATCAAAATTCTTTGAGGTTTTTGTGTTACTTTTATTTTGATGGGGTTTTTGTGTTACTTTTGTTTTGATGGGTTTTTTATGGATGGATAGTGACACCTTTGGGGTTATAACTCGCGGACCGTTTCGTAATACACTATTGTTTTTAACTGGGACATTTTATGAGATGGGCGTGTGGCTTCGGCTTACAGTGGATACCTAGGCACCCAGAGAAGAGGAAGGGTATAGCAAGGGATGAAATGCTTCGGGGAGCCGAACATAAAGAATTCTTGTTAAGATGTCACCTGGAGATGTTCCTGCCACCACGCTGGAAAATGTTAACAACTCCAAAGATAAGCCGAACATGGATGATGAATTCTTCACAAAGTCTTGTACAACCATGAGGACCCATCCCAACCATGTGATAACCCTTCTTACTGGTTCATAGAATGAAGGAGTCGTTTAGTCGATCTCTCCAGGACGTGTAATAAGGTTTTGTATCTAAAGGAAAGGGTATCCAGCTTCTTCTATTGACTTTAAAATCTGCCATATCCCATTGCGCTCTTATGATGGATGGATGAGATTCATGATAAGCCGTGACCATGTTAGGACCAATTTGATTGAGGCGCAAACCATAAATGTTGTCATGGCGTCTGCGACACTTCAGATTAGGAAAGGCGTTGCAGGTTTGATTACTTTCATCTCTAGATGGTGCATGGAGACCCGTACGGCCATAAGCAGGTGCGGCGAAATGACTATTACTTTGGAAAGTGTGGTTGTTCTGCTGAGTCTTCCGGTTGTGGGAAATCTTGATTTTAGCTTGTACGACGAAGAAAAAGAAATGCACGCCACTCTAGTTAAGAAGAAAAAAGGATACAGTCGGAAGGAAAATGAGAAAAAGTGTTTTTATACTTGGTGGGTGTCTGAATGGTTCCCTAAGAAGCCGAAGCCGGATCAGGTGTTGGATGACATGCTTAGTGTTGCTGCGTTTTCATCCTTGTGGTTGTCTAGAGATGTTTTTGATGATGTCTCTGGAAAGAAAGAAATAAGACAGAAGATCGTCAATTTTGCTATTAAACTGGAGAAAGGCATTGCTTTTCCCATAGGAAATTTGTTCCTTGGTTCCTTGTATACCCATCTGGATTGTCTAGCAGTGGACATGTATGTTTCTAACGGATATATGAAGGTAGAGTCGTACGACCACATCGCCTTCCTCCAAGCATGGTTGTGGGAGCATTTCAAAGATTATGCTCCTAACCTAGTAACTTCGTTTCCCGGTACATTTGGAGGTGCTAGAATACTTCGTTCGCTGAAGAAGCGTCTAAGACCCGTCTCAAGGATCATTGATTTCTTTGGCAATGTGGATGCAATAAAATTTTGTCTCTGGGCTCCGGTTCACACGTCTATAGTTCAACCGGATTCTTTTTCTTCTGTCTAGGGTATAAAATTGCATTCTGATGGAGAGAATATGAATATTGGAGAAACTGTGTTTATGCAAAGCTGCATACCTAGACATGTACCATTTTTCTTCAAGGAATATTTTGAAGCGGTTCCTTATAATGTTGACGGGGATTCTCGTCATATGAGTTTTGATCAGTGGATCCCGTTCCACCTTCTGTTGACGCCTTCAAAAGAAATTTTGCCGTCAGTCTTTGATATTAGCGTCTTTGCAACAAATAAAATCCTCCCATTTTTGCTCTCAGGAAGAAAACCGGTGGCAACCTCTAAATATAAGGAATTCTAGCAGAAAGAGTTCCTTGCTCTTCATTAGTTTATGCAGGACGTCGTGACGGATCCGCGCGGCAAGCCCTCTTCTAAGACTTTATAAAAAAGCAAATTGTTGAAATCGTCTCCTTCAGGTAAGCGGAAATCTTCTGGACGAGGTGTGAACAGTCCCCGGGAAAGGGAGCGAAGGTCAAAAAGTCGTGCAGATGGTATCCGATCAGCTTCAACGGCCCTAGTGACCTTCAATTCTTCCAATATGTAAGTATGATTTTCTTTCTGATTTGGCCGAATTGTGTAAAAAAAATTTAATCTTCACTGAACATTTCTCTTTTAATTTAAGTTCTTGACAGGATGAACTCCTTTGCCAGACTCGCACGTGGCAAAAACATGGCGCCTCGTGAATAAAAATTCGGCGATACTGAGTCTCTTGAAAGTGGAGAGGAGAAATGAAAATAAAGATCGGGATCCGGTGGTGACGAGAGAAGCACTTCTGAGTGTAGCAGCGAGTCTTCTTCCAGTGGGCCCACATACGAGTCGGTGAGTTTCCCACGCACTTTTCTTCTCGGGTTATTTATTTATATGAAATAAATATTCAATTGGTGATATTATAGAAATAAGCTGCTCCTGAAGATAACCATGAGATGGAGATTCATCACAATGAAGATGTAGTTGCGTCTTCAATGTAGAAACCATGCCCATTGATAATCCTGAGATGGAGATTGATCGTCGTGAAGATGCTGATGTGCCTCAAGTAGTGGAAATCGTTTCCGTGGCTGCGGGTATAATTGTTTCCAAAGGATCATCATTAGTCGCACATTCAACTGCAGGCGCCGTTTTCAATCCTCAATTTGTGGCTCCTTTTTAGGGTCATGTGTTGATCATAGGATTCAGTGTACCGGCTAAGTATGCAGAGTTGTATACCCAAATATGGGAAAAGTATGGGGACATCGCAACAACTAAAAAGGTCACCAGCCGTTTTTCATTGGTTAAGCGCGTGGAAGAAGCCCTATCTTCAATCCATGACATGTGCAGCGTGACTGGCCACACCATTTCTGAATAAGTAGTCTCAAGTTGGGAGTTCCATCGGGACATGTGCGTGAACTTCGAGTGTAACGCCTCCTGGTTCAGTAAAGGATTTGCCAAAATCCAAAATCTACAGACTAAAATGGTTGAAGGTCCTTCCGCGGATTATATTAATCAGCAAGAGGAAGAGATCGAGAACATACCCCAGGAGTAGAAGTTGAATAAGGATGCTCTCCAAAGCTTGAAAGACGTCTTGTCCAAAAAGAATGAGCGGTTGTTGGACGATTACCTTTGAGTTCCTTTATTATTATTTTTTGAAAGGCGAGAGATGCCTCTTTTATGGTTTGATTTTATGATTTTTTGGATTGGTGGATAATTGCTTTATAAGGATCCTTTGAACTGATTTATATATATATATGTTTTGAATGGTTTCGTGAGTAATTTTCTGGGAGGAATAGTACTTGGATCAACTAATAAGTTGGAATCCGAATTATGAATGCGAATAGCGCGACCATTTTGGAGAAATTGTAAGTGTTGCATGAAAAGGGGAAATATGGGAGCGATATGACATTTTAGAATAATCGGGTTATTGGCTTCTGTTCTCAATATGGAACTGATGTCCATGTCAGGTATCCAATGAATTCAAAAAAATGATGGGTTGTGTAAACATTTTGACGAAACTTACTCGCTTAGGAGGATTCCCAACAAAACTTAATTTTCCGGGTACAAATCCAAGTTCATTGTACGACACGATCCTAGCCATGAGAACTTCCCAGTCGTTTTTATTTTCTTTGTAACATCTTTATGAAGATCCGCGTTAAAGTGGAGAACTTCCAGTTCCCAGACGCAATTCTCTTGAATTAATCTTTTCTTGGACAATGCGCTTCAGACCATTGCACTCACTGGTAGAATGATGGATGAATATGTGATAGTGGCAATATATAGAATCTAACATCTATTGATCGGTTGGTGGACGCCATACCGGGGGCAGTTGGACCACTCCTTCTCGTACCCAAACTTCTAGCAACTCCAGAACTCTTCTTATATGGATCGGGAAGCGCGGGTATTTTGAGTCTGGCTTCTCTCGCGTTAGTGGCTGCTGTCGAGGAAATTCTTGTAGGATTTGATACGAATCTCTTTTCTATAGAGGAATCGATTCTTGAGCGAGTGTTGATTCAGGAGAGGACTGCTTAGTCCTGCCATTCCGCTGAAGTGTAAGTTCTCTTGAGGGACCTGCGTCAGTTACAACCATTTGAAATGGCTAGACTGAATACTGTTCATTGGCGCAGTGTTCGTCACCATAAATGCCTTGGTATATTTTCACTTCTTCATGTGCTTCTCTTTTCAGTAAAGCGGTCGTGGCTGCGGAATGTTGGAAAACTCTCTGAACTCGAGAATCTGGATATAAAGGTTCTCCAACAAAGCTTCATAGGCCGTCTCGTTACTTTTGCCTTGTAGATACGGCCACGTGCTATTGGTCGTTTCCCTTCTTCTCTTGTATGATACAGACACGTGCTCCAGCGGCATCGTCATTGGCAGAGGAACAGACCTTAGTCAAATATTCAATATTTCTCGTATTATCTCTGAAATCTGTGGCGTTTTTCGGGAAAATATTTGCTGAATCTTTCCATAACCGGCTTATCATACTCTTTAGGATATGAAGCGTCTCATTTTTTCGCTCAATAATACCATCTTGGTTTGTGGCAATATCCTCTAGCATATTTGTCATGCCTTCCATGTTGATTGGATTCCGATCATTCGTGGCTTTGGAATGACCAGGCTACATCACGAAACAGAAAGTTGAAATTGGTGATTGAAATGAATTTCGATTGATGATTGAATTAGTTCTAAGATTAAACATCTTTAAGTTGATAAAACTGGAGTGAAAAAATGTTTTTGAATTGATTTTTGCAACCGAGAAGTCAATCCCCCACTGTGGTCGCCAGTTGTTTTGGAGTAAAAACTGATTTTGCTGGTTTTGGTAAATTTGGGTGTGTTGATATAAACCCTAAACAAATGCACTACACGAGAGTACTTTAGATTTGAGAGATCAGTCTGTACAATCCTGTCCTAAACCAAGAAATGGTTGTTCCAGTCTTGCTTCAGTCACAAATTAAAGGAGAAGGGTTGACCTTAGGGAAGGAAGCAAATAAGGTGTTGAGACCAGAACGGTTAACTCTGAAGGTGTGGCTATTTTATGACTTGTACCAGAATATGGAACTGGCTTGCGGAATATAAGCTATCAGTTCTTGGTGTTTTTCATGATACTGTGTTGTTGTTAACCAAAACTCTGTCGTCTGGTTGAAATAGGTAAAAAACTATTTATACAAGTTATAGTTGAACGCAACCTGATCTCGGATGAAGTGGGAGTGTTTGAGTGATGGATAAGTGGGGTAGTGTGTAAATGTTGAAAACCGCGTCCATACTATGAGGGGAGATGGGTCAGTTTACACCCACTACTTCTCCTGCCACTAACTTTCTGTTTTCCTGACACTTTCTCATAATGGGCGTGTTGCACGCCGCACGTTGTAAACCGCCAGACCAATACCCAGATGAGCATCCCCCAGTTTGTGACATGTTTGATGTCTCGAGTATTTTCATGGAAAATATGCAGCAGGTTGGTGAGTGGCCTTATTTGCAAGACTTAGAAATTTTGACCAATCACACGCAAAGTGGTGAGTGGTCATATGTAGCGAGCCAAGTCATGAGATTTGTCGCGAAGAATAGCATGTGGCGTTATTATGTTAAATAACTAAGTTATTCGTGAAGCCGATATTCATAAACTATCGTACGTACTAAATGCATATAATGCATCGCTTTTAAGCAAGCAGATCAAAAGTAATCGATACATGTGATGCATCATTGTATTGAGCCTGTCTTGGTTGGCCGCGAACTTAACGTCTTAAAAGGAGCATGACCAACAACTTTCAGGAAGCTGCTGGGAGCTGTCCATGTATGCCAAAAGTAGGACGGTCAGTCCCTATAGGAGAGTGATGGATGGTATCCATTTCTACATCCTATTGGTGGTCCAAGTTAAATCTAGACCGGTTAAATTGGCTATCCAAATTAGATGACTGAGATGATTTGCGGCAGTTACTGATTTTCGCTAATTTATTTAAGACTTTTATAAGGGGTGTGGCCAGCCATCTTTGGACTGGCGTTCAGGAGGCATATGGGCACATGCGGGTTGGTCGATTTCTCCTCATGAAAGAGGAGAGGCCAATGGTCACGACCACATCTTGCTTGGTGCCTAAAATAGAGGTTTGGCCGACTCATTAACTTTTTTAAAATATTACTACCGTATGCATCTCTATGAATTTTCTCCAACTCATTGAGCTAGAGTTTCTGTGATATTTTGCCTTGTCAAGTGAAAATTTGAGCTTCTTAACATCCCAATATGCTCTATGCTCTAACTCAACAAGTAAGGGATATTATTTTTGAAATACTATATGATAAGGTGACATTCAAATGAGAGTCTTAAACGCATTACCGTAATCCCAGAAGACATAAATAAGCCTCGATAACCATTCTTTCCGATTAGGATAAAATGTTGCTCTAGAATACGTTTAATTTTACGATTGGATATATCTACCTGACCACTAGTCTACGGGTGATATGGGGTAAATACTTTGTGGGTAATACCATATTGTTTCATTAAAAGCGCAAATGGTATATTACGAAAGGGTATCCCTCCATTACTAATTATAGCTCGCGGTGTACTATAACGTTTAAGTATATTATCTTTCAAAAACTGGAGTATGACCTTGTAGTCATCAGTTTAACACAAAACCGCCTCAACCAACTTAGACACATAGCCTACAACGACAAACATATAAATATAACCCAAAGAATTAGTAAATAGACCCATAAAATCAATGCCCCATATATCAAATACCTCAACAACCAAATAGGGTTCAAAGACATCATATTTCTACGTGAAATGGTCCCTAACTTCAGGCAACAATTTTATGAACATTACAATATCTTAGCAGCAAAGTAGGCTAGTTGAATCTACATTACAATATTTTAGCAGCAATTTTTTTAACGCTAAAGTTACCCCCACAAGAATGTTCAATACAAAAGGAAATACTACTTTACTGGTCACTCTCAAGTACACATCTCATAATAATCTGATATGGACAATACTTAAATAGACACGGATAGTCCCAAAACAAGTGCTTAACCTCATCTATTAATCTAGAAGGATATTTCTTACCCCAGTGTTGAGGAGATTAAACAGTAACAAGATAGTTCACTATATTTTCATACCAAGGTAATTCAGAAACAAAGAACGGTTGTTCATCAAGAAAGTTATCCCTTACATGAGGGGAATCATCAGGGGCATCCACAACGAGCCTAGACAAGTAATATACTAATACATTTTCAAAAAACTTTTTGTCTCTGAAAAAGCGGGGGTCTAACAACACCACCCAATATTTCTCTTAGCAATCTGTATGGACTAACTCCAATATACTTTCTAGATAATCAACTAGACAGTCAGAATCAATCTAGATAAAAGTATATCGAGGAGTTAATATCTCTCTCTTGATTTGATTTACTCAAGCAGAATCTGCGAGTCCTAATCAAATACAAGGGATAACTTGGATGGTACCAAAGACCAATATCCAAGTGCCAATCAATGTAAATCAACAACCAAAGGTTGGATATTTCAATTATAAAATATAATGTGGAAATAGAAATAACACATACACCATAATTTTGTTAACGGGGAGACCGCAAATTCAGAAAAACCCCGGGACCTAGTCCAGATTGAACACACACTATACTAAGCCGCTACAGACACTAGCCTACTTCAAGCTAACTTCAGACTGGACTGTAGTTGAACCCTAATCAATATCACACTGATCCAAGGTACAGCTGCGCTTTCTACGTCTATGATCCCATCAGGATACTACGCACTTGATTCCCTTAGCTGATCTCACCCACAACTAAGTGTTTCTACGACCCAAAGTTGAATATTTGAAATAAACAAATCTCTCTCACACAGACAAGTCTATGGAAAGGATAAATCTTTCTCCCACAGATAAACCCAAAGGGTTTTGTTCCGTATTTTTAATAATCAAGGTGAACAAGAACCAATCGATAATCCGGTATTATATTCCCAAAGAACATCCTAGAGTTATCAATCACATCACAATAATCTTAATCGTATGGTAGCGAAAAAAGATGTTGTGGAATCACAAACAATGAGACGAAGATGTTTGTTATTAGTTTTATATCTTGCCTATCGGAGATATCAATCTCAAGCCAATCTATGCAATTGTACTCGTACGATATAAGATGCAATATCAGATCACACAATTACGAGAAAGTAGTATCGGTATGGCTTCACAATCCTAATGAAGTCTTTAAGTCGTTAACCTGGTTTTTAAGAAGAAACCAAAGGTTAAAGGAGAATCGACTCTATCAAAACCAACTAGTATCACACGTAAGCTGTGGGGATTAGGTTTGCACAGTTGCTAGAGTTCCCCTTATATAGTCTTTCAAATCAGGGTTTGCAAACAATGTTAGCTTAGTAACAAAGCATTCAATATTCATTGTCGGATGAAAACCTGATTAGATTCAAGCTAATATCTTTCAACCGTTAGATCGAAAACTTAGATTCTTATACACAAATGAAATGCACGTTTCTAGGTTTGTGTAACCGTACCCAAACATGTACATTTGTTGGTTCAACAATAGTTAACCAAATGGTTAGCCATATGATCACTTTAAAATCAACCCTATTCTTCTTCACCATAACTAGTTCAAATGACTCAAATGAACTAGTTAGAGATTTGTTCAATTGCAAGGAAATCTTATGTAACTACACAAGACACAATTGAAGCAAAGACGATTTGATTCACTTGAATCGGTTCATGAACTTCATAGCCACGGTTTGCAAAATGCATTCCTTAGTTTATATAAGTATAAGTTCACAAACAATCGTCTTTAGATATACCTAACTCAAGTTCGCAGACCAGGTTCGCGGACTTATGTTCCCGGAGGGAGTACACAAACTCCAACATATATTCTCGGAATGAGAACTTCCGCCAGTTCGCGGACTGAGTTCACAACTCTAGTTCCGGTTCTCTTGATCAACAAAGTTCGCAAACTTCGGTTCAAGGAATAAGGACTTATACATATATGTGTTTCCACAACAATGCTTATATCTACCATTGGTTATATAATCTAAACTCTCATTTCAATCATTGAAACATTCTTACAGGACATTATATAGTTGTTATTCACAAACCATTTCTCGTCAAAGCCATTTTCAAAGTGATTGAAACATATCATGACATTCGTCACTAGGTAAAGATGAACTTGGTTGAAGCGAAAGCTTACCAACACATATTTCGAGAAATAGATAGACGAGGTATACTCGGCTCGAAATAGCAAATGTGTATAATCAAAGTCTATATGGAAAAACGACTTTTGTATCAAAGTAGGAGATAGAGTAGATAGACTTTTGAGTGATAGATAAGTTCAAGTCTCCACATACCTTTTTGTCGATGAAGTTCCACCAGTTCCTTGAGTAGTTCTTCGTCTTATATGATGATCCTCCATGGAGTTCTTGAGCTCAACTACACCTTCTATCCTAGTCCGAGACTTATCTATAGTAGACTAGAAATCAAGACTTATAGTTTTGATCACTAATATTGACAAACATGCTTGAGATAGAAACACATGCGAGTTCGACCGAGCAATGCTCTAACAGTATCTAATATCAAACTTGAATTACTGTAATAAAAGGATAAGTTTAATCAACCTAGGTTTGGTATCCTTCTTTGACAAAAGATCTTTAAAAGAAGTATGATCAGTAAAATTAGTTAGAACCTAATAGGTAGGATCTAAACTTGTCCAAGGAAAAAACGATTGATAGCAGTTCCTTCATGGTAGTTATATAGTTTAGTTGGGCATCATTCTGAGTTTTGATAGCATAGTAAATCACATGAAGTAATTTTTTTTCTCGTTGACCTAAGATGAAACAATCTGAAGTACCACACATAATCTCAAAGGGTAAGTTACAGTTAGGTGCCTGGACTATGGGGACGGTAGTGAGTAAAGTTTTAATCTTCTCAAAATCCTCTAAACAAGCATCATCAAAGACAGACATGCCCTAATTCAAAAGTACCTTGCAAAGAGGTCTTGAAATCAAGCTAAAATCTTTAATGAATCGATGATAAAAACATGCGTGCATTAAGAGTGACCTAATCTTTCTTACGGTTTTAGATACTTGTAAACTCTTGATAATGTCAACTTTGGGTTTGTCTACCTCTATACCTTTGAAGAAATTATATGCCCTAAAATTCCTGATTGAAGCATGGAGTGACATTTTTCCCAATTCAGCACTAAATATTTTTTCCTTACACCTAGTCAACAATAATGTCAAATGATGCAAACACTCATCAAAAGATTGATGAACCAAATAATGAAACGTCATCCATAAAAACCTCTAAGAACCGTTCTATGTCAGAAGATATTCTTATCATACACCATTGGGAAATAGCAGGTTCATCACACAACTCGTAAGGAATGCGCCTATATGCATACCAAAAGGGTAGGTAAAAGTGCTCTTGGTCCTATGGGGAAATAACAATCTGATTATAGCCAGAGTGGCCATCTGAGAGGCAATAATGATTATGTCCAGCAAATTTTCAATATCCTTAATGTCTGTTATGGTCCATCATAAAGCTTCATTGTTGTCTTGAAGTACGATCACTAGCCTACTTTTCTACTAAAAAGACTGTTGCTAATATCTTGCGGTGTGAATTCTACTTGTTTACATTGCTTATAGACTCCCATCATCGTATTTCTTGTAAGCGTTTCCAAAATTTAGGAACCATTTTCTGTAAAAATATGAAGCTTTGTACTTTATTTTAGTTATTGAGGTCTTTGATGTGTGGGGCAATGATTTTATGAATCCATTTTCTAATTCTTTATGTTATCTTTACATAGTTGTCTCTATAGACAACAAGAGTTTTGGCACGTGCATACGTACGTGCTTGGTTCGATGGTAGCAGTAGGTTTCTCTAGACATATTATACCACTCACTCATTTCTACTTCTCCGTTTACTGTACCTTTCCCTCTCAAAACTATTTCTGCCTCTTCGCCGCCACTGCCATGAAATCTCCTCACGATGAAAGAAAAACAAACACAGATCAAGTGATAGAAAATTTTTATTACAGTGATTTCACTAATTAATTCTTCAAGGGATATATATACATGCGGAGATTTGCTAAAAATTGTATACGATCTTCTCCTGAATTTAAAAATTGTTTTAACAACTTTTCTGGAATTGGTATGTTCTACTTTGATTCCCATCTATGTTTTCTCTGCGATCCAACAATACTGAAATAAACTAAAACCATTATCATCTCCATCAAAATATAGTTAATTATTAATATGCCCTCTGATTTCTTTTCTTTTTTGGGGAACCATTACCATCGAAGTATAGTTAATTATTAAATATTAGGTTGCGTAGGGGAAAAAAGAAACAATTCGTATTTACCATGTCACATTACCATTCTGCCCTCGAATTATATTTCCATTTTCGGTTCTATTGCATGAAGATAAGGGTAAAATTGGAAATCAGATTTTTACGGCTTCACTTGTACAGTAAGGGGTGTTCCCTTTATATAATAAAATAGACAGAACTCGTGTACTACTGTTCATGGGACATGTTCCCAATCCCTTGTTAAACTCATGAGCATTACACCACCCATGATTTTTTTGTTTTTCGTTTTCTCATTTAGCTTGTCCCTTTTTACCATCGATAAATTAATTTGAATAAAGGATACTATGTCAATCTTTCTATCTGGATTTACATTTCAAAACTAACAACTAATTCTTCCCACGCCTATCAATTGTTACTGCGTCTGCCGTAGAGTGTATAAAGATTGATGAAGTGAATTGGTACCCCTTTATGACCTCCTTGCAGTAACCATATGTTTCATTTCAAACTCAACCCCATCACAACTCACTGTAATTTACATGCATTCCTTAATGGCATGCACCAACACAGCCCCAACGCTATCAGTTTTCGTTATCATTTAACCGCTACTCGTGCGCTTATTTCGCATAATAACGGTGCAAACTGTGATCAGTTTCTTAATTCATCGAGTGATAGCAATGCTGTAGGTTCGAATAATTCCGAATGTTGATTAGCGTAGCTGCATAGATTAAGCATTTACATTCATTTTCCTCAATACATTACGTAAATACTCTTATTTTGTGTTTCCGATATGCACGTGGAACACTACTTACTGCCACAAAATTAAAATGTAATGCAAATTTGCCAATTGCATTAGTTATCCAGATTTCGAATCCATATTCAAATTTGTAGATGAAAAAAATCTGAAATGTTCAAGGCGGTAAATGCAGAATTTAAAAATAAAATCGTAACGTTGCAAAATAGGAAGAATATTTTACCAACAAACCATAAATACTTTCCAATTATATCTGAAACCAAATTCACTGTACCAAATATTTAATGTTTTTTTCCTTTTAGCTTCCTATCAAAAGATTCAAAACTTCAATAACATGCCATAAGTGTCAAAGCTCCCCTTTAAATACACCCAGCATTTCCTCTGCTCTTCACTCACAAACCTTTTGCAAAAAAACACATACACTTTCTAGTTTTGTTTTAGAGATTTTGCACTGATCATCTTCAATTTCTGATTTTATACTAGTCTCGTAAATCTCTATGTCGCATAACAAAAACAAATCGAATCAGCCCACTAAAGGCCCTTCAGTAAGTAACTACCTTTGCATCTCTAAATTATTTTTATTTATTAATTTTGTTAGGTATGATCGAATGTTTCTTGAAAGTGTTGTTTTTTTCAGAATAACAGAAGCAGATCTGGTCCTGATTATGCTGGGATGCCATCTCTGCGGGGCAATCAATTTATTCCTTTACCGATGGACCGCTCAAGCATTCCAATTCTTGCACCAGTCTCTTTGTCTCAAGGGGAGAGGCTTCGGCCTATCCTTCCTGCCAGCGCTTCTTGGCAGCCTTCAAATCGTCTGGAGCCTGGGAGTACTTCGTCAAGCAATCAATCTATGAAGAGGGATTTTTCGTCAGCGTTTAAGGGTCTTGATTCTTCTAGTAGACAATCTATGGGAAGGGCCACAGATCCAGCAACTGGTTTCATCCCTGATATTCGCAGGGATGGTTGGCCTTATGCGTCACTAACCAGTGCTGCTTTGCAGCCCTCATCAATTAATTTAGAGCAACCCCGACATGATGTGTCTAGCAGTGCTACTGCAGATCCTTCAAGGAATTTAAGACCTAGGCTTACTGCGTCTACTTCTAGCAACCCAATGTTGAAGCCGGAATTTTCTTCAGCGTTTGAGGGTCTCCATCCTTCCTTTAGACCATCCGTGGAAAGGGCCATGGATCCAACAACTGGCTTGTTCTCTAATATCCCAATGGATGCTCGTCGTGACTTTCTGATGCAACAGTCACAAGACTTGAAGTTTCAATGCCGAAGGGTAATCTTCATGTCAAAACTGTTTCAAATGTTTTCCTTACTTCCTTTGTATGTATTCTAATAGTCGTGTTGTATTTCTGCAGGTTGCTCTCTGTGCGGAGTGGTCTTTTGACGCTATAATTGATAGCGAGACTCGGGCTAAGAAAGCCGAGGAAGAAGTGCATAATCTCCGCTGCAAATTACGTGCATGTCAAGAGCAACAAAAATCAAAGGAGGAAGCTGTCGATATACTCCACAACCAATTATGCGCATCGCAGGCATCTCTTCAAGAGGAGCGGCAGTCTAAAGAGAAAGCGATCCGCTTCCAGTTAGGAGTAATTGATGAGGAAAGGAAATTAAGGAGGCAAGCCGATCTGGAGAGAGAAGGTATTTAACTAATTCAAGCGTAGTTGTCGTGTAATATTTGGATCCCATTTTCTCACGGGGTAGTGTGTGGTGCTGAATTGTAATCTGACTTTCTCCTGCAGCTTCCTTTGAAATGGTTAAAGAATTGGAGGCGAAACTTGCTACTTTTGAGCAAGAGCGGCAGCAAGAGAGAGATGACACGGAAAACATCTTGCAGGTCACTAGAGGCTTGGGAGCCGATGATGGGGAGCTCCGGGAGCATCAGTTTAGGAATTGTCCTAGCGAACCTGTTGCTGCTGTTGAGAGAGGGCAGGCTGAGACGGGATTTTTGTCGCAGGTTGTTACGGGCTTGTTAGCCACCTTTGATGAGCCCCTGAATCATTCATCTGGAGATTGTCCTTCGGAACCTGCTGCTGCTGGTGAGCGAGAGCTGGATCAAGGGCCAACAGAAATGGAATATCTGTCGCAGTTTGTTATGGGCTTGGAAGCCACCATTATTGAGCCCCAGGATCATTCGTCTGGGGATTTGACTTGGGAACCTCCCGCTGCTGTTGAGCAGCTGGAGCAAGGGCATTTAGGCGTGGAACCTTCAGTGGAGGTTACCACCGGCTTGGAAACCAATGAAGAGCCCCATGAAAATTTGGATTTTCTGGAGGATTTGCTTTTGGAACCTCCTGCTATGGAGCGAGAGCAGGAGCATGTTAACACAACATAATACCTGTACATTGTGAACAACATTGTACACGGATGTTTCTCTTTTTAAGAGTTTACTATCTTTAGTATTTATGTATATTAGGAAATTGTATTCTGTTTGGAAATAGGTTAACTTAGAGTTCACGGTATCTTCATGAATATAAAATCTGTTGATCATCATGTATTACAGTTGAGTTGAATTAATAAAATACAAGTTCTGTTAAGTTTGTCTTCTCTTCTTAAACTCTTCTTGTCTTCATTTAAACCTAAGTTAATCTAAACCTAGTAGTTCTAGCTGAGCAAGAACTTGGTGGCATGAAACCAGCTTGTTGATGAGCCCTAGGTACTTTTGTACGGGGATTGTTTTTGGAAGGCTGATGAGGTTACCTCTAA
>NC_039362.1:216789037-216805827 GCF_003573695.1 Papaver somniferum
TTTTTAACCAATTTTGTGTAATTTTTACTCGTCCATTTGAACCATGTTTTAAAAATATTTGGACAAATGACCCATTTTCCGAAAAATTAAATGGGGGCCTGCACTAGAAGACAAAAAAGGTCACCCTGCTCTAATTTGGGTCCTCCCTTATAAAAAGAAATTCTAAATTGCTGAAATACCCCTAAATAATTAGTGATAATCTTAATTAATTAGTGATAATTTTATTTAATTAGAGTTTAATTCTTTTTTTTCCATATTTTTGGTCTGCAATTTTTTGACCGATATTTTTTTTTTTTGCCCAGATCTGTATGAAAAGTCGTCATGGTATTAAAAAATATTCAATGACGACCCTAAACAGTCGTTAATGCTTCGACTGTTTCAGTGAAAAATATTCAGTGACGACCCTAAACAGTCGTTAATGCTTCCACTGTTTTAGTGACGACTCTAAACTGTCGAAGATTCATTAATGGCGGAAGTGTACGACAATTTTGAATCATCATAGACATAATCAATTCACTAACGACCCATTGGAAGAGTCGTTATTGTTTTGAATCGTAGTCTGACTTCATCCTGCTGCTTCCTTTGAAAGGATTAAAGAATTGGAAGCGAATCTTGCTACTTTTGAGCAAGAGCGGCAGCAAGAGAGATGACACGGAAAACATCTTGCAGGTCACTACAGTCTTGGGAGCCGATGCTGGGGAGCTCCGGGAGCATCGGTTTAGGAATTGTCCAGCGAACCTGTTGCTGAGAGAGGGAAGGCTGAGACGGGATATTTGTCGCAGGTTGTTACGGGCTTGTTAGCCACCTTTGATGATCCCTGAATCATTCATCTGGAGATTTTCCTTCGGAACCTGCTGCTGCTGGTGAGCGAGAGCTGGAGCAAGGGCCAACAGAAATGGAATATCTGTCGCAGTTTGTTATGGGCTTGGAAGCCACCATTATTGAGCCCCAGGATCATTCGTCTGGGGATTTGACTTGGAAACCTCCTGCTGCTGTTGAGCAGCTGGAGCAAGGGCATTGACTTGGAAATCTGCCTCAATGCCGTCAAGGGATTCAATGATCTGCAAACAATCTTGTAATTTTGAGTCCACATGACCAAACACATTCTTATTCCATTCTTTGATCTTGAGCTTGATAGCTTGAAGCTTATTCCAAAAAATTGTGCTTGGAGAGCAAGAGAAATTGAATGAAGACAACCACTCCTTGAGATTTGTCAAAAAATAAGGGTGCTCAAACCACATCAATTCCACTCTGAATGGATACAGTCCCATGAAGGATCAGACAAGTCGAGCACCATTGGAATATGGTCAGATGTGGGTCTTGTTTTGGTCAGCTGAGATACGTGAGGAAATTTTGCCTCAAAGTCAGCCGAGAATAAAAATCTGTCTATTCTAGTGAGAGTTGGGGAAGCTCGACCATTTGTCTAAGTGTATTTTGATCCTTTGAGAGGAAGATCGATCAGCGAATGCGTGGAGATGAATTGAGCAAACTTTCTCATGCTTCGGGTTATTCTGTTGTTGGTATTCTTGTCTTCCATTCTTCTAATGACATTGAAATCACCACCAACTACCCATGGGATGTCCCAAAGGCCTCTGATATAGTAAAGTTCTCTCCAAAAGAATTTTCTTTCAGATATTTTATTAGGACCATATACACCTGTGAGAAACCAATGAAAATTAGTGGCAATGAACTTACATTCTACTGATAAAGAGTATGCACCTTCTAGGGATGATGACTTCAACTATGTCGGGATTCCATATTATGATGATACCGCCTGAAGCACCAATGGATGGAAGAAATGTCCATCCCATAGATCTTGAGCCACAAATCTCAGCAATGTCAGCATTTGTACATGTAGGCATCTTTGACTCTTTTAAAATTACAATTAATGGATTGTGTAAACGAAGTACTTGTTGGACTGCCGCTCTTTTGGAAGGGGAGCGCAGGCCCCGAACGTTCCATGACATGATTGTACTACACATGAGAAACTTTTTTAACCCTTTTCCTTACAGGCTTCGATTCTGCAGATGGGGATGGTGGATGAGCAATAAAGTCTAGTCTTCGAGATTCCCTTAAGAGTTTTTTTGGGATTAAAGGTTGGATATTTGCTTGAGATGAAGTGGACAATGGGGTTGAGGGGCAACAAAAGTAGGGGACCATAGAGGTAGGAGAAAATTCATCTAATGAGCTCGAGGGTGTTTGGGATTGATTGCAGGAGGATAACGTCTCTATGATGGTTGACGAGGTGGGCCGGGATAAAGGTAAAGGTAATATATTGGGGTTTTGTTGAATATTTAATATTGGTTCAGGGTCAATGGGGTTCGAGAAGATACTTTGGATGTCAGACAAAATATCATCAGAAGAAGCAAAAAAATTGGTTGGATTGAATGATGCAATGGGAATGTCTAGGAGAATTTCAGATTCAGGATCAATGGGGTCGAGATTTGTCAGAGCAAAATTGGCATTTGCTTGAACATTAATAGGTTTGAAAGAAAAGGGTGAATTACGTTTATCAATGGGACCGTCTCTGGCAACCAGAGCGTGAAGGATAAATTTAGAAGTATAGGGTGAAGAGTCAAAACCAATACCAATAGCAGAACCAAGAGAGATGAGGCGCAAAACCTCATTGTTAATCCAATTTGCAGAGAACTGGCAAGTATTGCGAGAATTGGGAATAAGAGATATTAACCACATGGGTGCCGGACATGGACCCAAGATGCCATCAGAAGGTGAGCACTCATTACGGTTGATTACTATTAACTCATTAGATGATGAATTCGAAGGCATAATTGCTAAGGTAGGATGTGATGTGGGGTGATTGTTAGAGCTTTAGTCAGTGGTTGGTGTGTATGGATATTTAGGTGTAACACAGTGTTCATGGGTAGCAGAAAGCGGCTGGGATTGAGGTGAAGAAAGGTTAGAGGATTGAAGGGAATTGTCAGAAATAGGAGTCGACTTAGGAGAAAGAAGAGTCGAGTCTGTAGATGAATTATGGTCAGAGGTGAGGATAGAAGATGGGTTTGAGAATCCAAGAGAAGGAATTGATGTTAAGGGGTGGGGACATGGACCCGGCCCAAAGAAAGGATTATTGGACTTATGGAAATTAAATGGGCATGATATTGTGTTGATAATGTCCCATGGGGGTGTAGTAAACCAAGGCGGACTATGTGGATCAAAACCATCCATATCCGAAAAGATTCTTTCCTCGTATTCTTTTGGGAAGAAGCTAAGACATTTAATAAAACCATCCATACAATACCTTGACTTCTGCTCTTCATTTCCATGCATACCTAATGGCACCCATCTAGCAACCACTATCAACTTTCATCAACATATATAAGTATCATATAACCACAATGCATGCGCTGATTTCGCATAATAACCGCGCAAACTATTATCAGATTCTTCATTCATTGAATATTAAAAATGCTAAAGCTTCGAATAATTGCAAAAGTTGATTAGCAGAGCAGCACAGAATTAAACATTTACAGTAGTTTTCCCCTGTACATATGTAAATACTCTCGTTTTGCATCGGTATGCACGTAAAAGACTACTTACTGCTAGAAAATGATAACTGTTTATCACTACAACAATTTAGTTTCATGGAATGCTACTACAACGTATTCATTAACAAATTGGCTCCATCCTGACAAATGAGAACCCAAAAAAGTTCGCCGGCAGCAATTATTATACACGTTTTGGAATCATTGTTCTATATTCACTGCCACATATGTGCACTTTTAATTTAGATCTAAAATGTTTCTGGGTGATAAATGCTGTATTAAAAACAAAATCTTAATTCATTGTACAATAACAAATGCTGAATTTAAAAACAAAATCTTAATGTGGAAGAATATCTTCTACCAAATATTTAATGTTTGTTTCATTTAGCCCCGAATAAAAACTTCAATGATATTCCTTAATTGTCTAAACTCACCTTTAAATACACCCATATTTTTTTTTCTGATCTTCACTCACAGATCTGTGACAAAAACATACATACAATCTCTAGTTTTGTATTTATCATCAGCACACTCGAATTTCTGATTTTGTTTTAGTCTCATATTTCTCTATGTCGCACAACAGGAAATCTACCGATCTTCCCACCGCTATGGGTCCTTTAGTAAGTAATTAACTCTGCATCTCTGAAAAAATTTATAATTATTTTTGTTTGGTATGATCGAATGATTTCTTGAAACTAAAGTGTGACTTTTTCAGCATACAAGGGGCCGATTTAATCCTGATATTGCTGGAATGCCAAGCCAGACGGGTAATCAATTCATCCCCCCACCGTTAGATTTGAATTCCAACCGGTCAGGGACTCCACCAATCTCTTTGTCTCAATGGCAGTGGATTCGGCCTGTCATTTCTAGTGCTGATTGTTACCCTTACGCTTCAAACCCTCTGGAGCCTGGGGGTACTTGTTCATGGGATTCATGTATCAATTTCACTATGGAGGAGTTGTAATGGATTTGGGGTAGTATTGTTCATGGGACATGTTCTCATTCACTTGTCAGAATCACGAGTATTACAAATTATTATTTTCAATTTCAGTTCCATTTGTTTTTTTCACCATTGGATAAATTAACGATCCTAAAACACATCTTCCAATTTTCGTTTACAGAATCATCTTCGTCCACTTTCTAAAGCTATGGATGGATGGAATAAAAATTTATTCTTCCCATCCCTATCAACATTTCAAAGTTGATTTCTACCGTGGAATACATGTTGTGATTGTTGGATAATGATATTGGTTACGGATTCATGTATTATTCATCGAGTCGTTACAACTATTTATAACATGGTTTTCATTTATGTATTACTTTTGGTAATATCAACAACAAAACAAGAAAAGAAGGACAACAGAGATGATCTGAGAATGTTGAATCTGAGGAGCATGAAGACCCTTGGTAAGCACATCTGCAATTTGGTCAATAGTAGCCACATAGAACACATAGAAGGCTTTTGACTGAACTAACTCCCTAACGAGATGATAATGGTAAGACTGTATCTTGCAATTGTTGTCTGCTTCTTTGAAGACCAGTAAATGATGTTTGTACCAAGAAATATACTCTAATCCCCTGTTGATCTCCTATGATCTACACAACTAGCCCAGTCAGCACCAAAATCAAGTGTCCCTTTGAATATCTCAGCATTCTCTTGGCTGCAATCATATGAGAACTTCTAGGATGTTCCATATATTGACACACAGGTTAACAACATAAGCAATCTTTGTTCTTGTCCAATTGAGATAATGGAGAGCACCAATTAGAGATTTGTATTCCGGAAGATTATCAAGAAGAGCCCCATCATCTTTAGTAAGTTTAATTGAAGTTGCAATTGGTGTAGAACAGTATTTGGCACCTTCCATATGAAATTATTTTATTTAGATTGAGGGAAAATGTATTAAAACATCCTTATCCTACATTACAGTATACGCTTAACCTGCACTACACGAGGTTGTGCCAATATCCATTTCCATGCAAACTTAATGGCACCCACATATCCACCCCTACCAATTATCATTAACATATAAGTACCGTTTAACCACAATGCATGCTATGGATAAAATTGGAATGTTTAAGTTATAAACACAAACGACTTCATCCGAAAAAGTTTGTTATCTCTATCTGTTCGAGGTTTTGTCCTTTTTTATGAAACCCCAAAAAGAAAAAGAAAAAAACCACAATGCATGCTTTTATTTGGCATGTTAAGGGCGCAAGATATGATCAGTTTCTTATATTCATTGCATAATAATATTATATATATAATTTGAGTACAAATTGCTGGCCTCACATTGAAAGTTAGGCCAAAAGTTTGAATTTTAGAGCTCCTGTCCCTTATCTATAGGAATTGAGGATTTTGAAATATTTTCTGTGGTTTTTTGGCCACACACGAAGTGAGTGAGCAAACTTACATATAATATTCACGGATTTCAAGCCCTTCTTTTCAAACCCTAACTTATGAGTTTCTCTTCCACCGCATCCTCTATATCCTCTACTTTTAATGCCGCAGGTGATAATACAGGATCGAGAATCAAAAGTGCATCATAGAAGTTCCAGTATTCCTACCTTACCCTTTTGAATTATTTGTATTTGTTTTATTTGATTTTCAAAATAATCCTCGTGACCTTTAGATCGTGTCTTATAACCTGAACCGTGAAACATATTCATGACTAGAAACTGAGTTTGCTCATTTTCTATTAATTAAATGGTTGTCTTTTGGAGCAAAAGCTCTACCAGTTCAGGTGAGATTTGTTAATAATACCAGCGATATAGACTCTTCTTTTATATAATCATGAAAAAAATACCTTAATGATTTATTTTCTGATTTACGGTTGTTGATTTTTGATTCGTCTCATTGTGTTTTACTTTTGCAGGTGAGGATCATTCTATGAACCAAATGGGAAGAAGGGTTTGATCCTTATCTATGTTCTGTTACTTTGCTATCGAATTAGGGTTTCTAATTAAATGGAGTTTTGGGCTCTTGGAATGGTTTTTGGTTATTGATTTTTTTTAGATGTCATTGTGTCTTAATTTTTCAGGCGAGGTTTAATCTCTAAATCAAGGTCTTAGAAATGTGGTTGTGAAAGAGGTAGATCTCTGAATAATTATCAGGGAAGACCATCAATACAAAACAAAAAAAGGTGAATAACTATTAAGGGACACAGATGGTTTACATATTAAAACTATGCATGCATTATTCCTTGGGCACTTGATTTTCTAGAAAACAAAATAGAATTTCAAATAGATCCAAATTATGGTCAAGGAGGTGGGCAGGGACAACGGAAACAATTTCAAGGTCTTACACAAGCTTACAAAGAAAAGTTACATAAACATTATGGTTTCAAGGAGTATTACAGGCAATAGAGTTGAAGATGAGGCCATAAATGAAAACCGAGAAAGAGCGAGAAAGGGAAAAACACTGTCTTCTAAGTAATGACCACCTTCTAGAAAGTGAGAAAGAGCGAGAAAGCGAGAAACAGTCCTGCAATACCTTCTTGGCTCTCTTGCATTGTACCTGTTTGAAACCACATGCTGTGCTGCAGTACTAAGTAATAACCACCTGTTGTTTCATACAAAACTGAAAGCCCGAATTACGTCTCTTTTATTCGTCGTGGAATACATAGTTTGCAGAGAAAGAGATGAACTGGTGTACTAAGAAAGCCACCGGTCGTCTCAAGCGCTAAAGTATGTAAAAATTCTTAAATAATTATCTTATGATATTTTGTATTCAATTAATTTCTTTTGTTTGTGATTTGTTAATTTTCTCTTTTGTGTTTTTCTTGCAGTTTGCAGGGTTGTTCTCTAATGTCCAACCAGAAATTTGTAGAAGCTTCGAAGATAGTTTAGCCATGGAAGTAACTATTTTGCTGAATCTAAGTCATTTGTTTGAATAATAGATGATTTGAAGTAGTTGTGCAGGTTGAGCAGGCTTGGTACCAGCGGACTGACTGTTTGTATTACCGGAAATAAGCATATCTCTATCTCTTTTAATTAATATGGATCTGCCTGAATTTTTGATTTGTGAATACTTGGTGCTCAAGGAATATTTGTGAATTCCCATGCCTATATTTGTTTCTTTCTATCATCATTGGATTATAGATTTTGTTAATTATCCCGTTATACCGTTTTGTATGTTTAATAAACACACATTACTAATATCCCTTCGCCTAATCTGTAGCTAACATGATAAATTTCTCCTTTATGCTTGATATTAGTCAGCTATCTTTGGAGAAATAGTGGCATAATGACGCCTCCAGTAACGGATTAAATCTTGAATCCCTGATGTTGTCTTTGCCCTGACAGCTCAGGCTACATTAATTATGTATTACTCCATGTTAACAGCCTCTGTCTATGATTTAGTTTTTCAGGATATCGCTTTTGATAATTCCAATTGAAGGTCTTTCTGATCATTATTAACAATCTCTATATATATTTACTTAAATTGTTGTTTTTCAAGCAAAACTGTTTCAGGGACTTATGGATTCTGAGATGGATAAATTAAGAAGTAAAGTATCAGTTTCATTTCTTTGTGCTCGACTTTATGAATACTTTTTTGCGCCCACGGGTAGGCCTATTTTAGTTGATGCGTTTTTATTTGCTTAATTTTAAGTCCTCATTATACTGAAATCTCCAAAGGTCTTTAATTCATGCTTGCAAAGAAAACAAGGGTTATTAAGATCCAGGTAATGATTAAATTAATTTTCCAAAATTTGGATTACAGTACGAGACATCATTAAAGGGTCATAGAAATAGAAGGCCAAAAAACGGTTGGCTTTTTTTTCCCCTCAGATGGAGTGATGTGGCATAGACATTGAGCCTCATGATAATTTGGTTTAGGTAAGCTTATACCATGCGAGATGAACTAGGTCATGAGCGACTTTTCCCTGTAAAATGAACATCTCTTCTCATGCTTCACAAATAAATTGATTAAAGGGACAAATTCGTTGCTTTATCCAATGAAGGAATACACCTGTATGTGGAGATTGCAGATAAGAGGTGATAATGGAGCTTCTTTCTTCTTTTTGTCTATTCATCGCTTCTCAAGTGACTCATTTTTTGGTGTATAATATAAAATGAGCTTTAGAGAAAATTGGAGGCTACGTTGGTAAGGGTTTCCACGGAGACTGTTACACTGCTTTCATTTGTGGGCTTAGAGAATAAGGTGTACTTGAAGTAAATACACGTACAAGGGTCTATAATTGGGATAATTTATTGTAGTTCAATACTTGGTTTCGATACTAATGTCTAATTGTTGCGGTTCTTTCTTCTCTATTGTTGCAAAATATTTGCTTCTTATGACGACTTATTTCTTTATTTTTATTTATGTTGTGAGGTTATGAAGAAGCAGAATAGAAGCAGAGATCATCTTCATTCGGTGGTAGAACAAGATTATTTTTTAGCCTATTTCAGAACTCATATCGCCTTCTCACCTCCCAATGCAATTTGTTATCTCTAATGATTTTTATTTTTATTTTTATTTTTTTGGGGTATGAAAAAAAGAATGACTTTGTGGATCTATTGAATGCTATTGTTTTATGCATCTTTATCAGATGGGTAGTGTTTTCCTGTGTTTCAAGTAAATGTAAAATTTATATGTGAAAGTAGATAATAAAGTTAAAATTGAAAATCTCAAAACAGCCAATAAACTTGAACGCATTCGAGTCCCTGAGAAGCATATGATAAGATTATCACTTTTAGGCTTTAGCACTAGCAGTACAGTGGTAATTCGCTTCAAGTCTCTCTCTTTTTCTCTTTTTCTTTGATCCCGGTAAATTGGTTTGTAAATTATGTGTTTATTCACTGGAAATAGGTATGTTTCGCATCCAAATCTCACGAGCATTTTGAAGAAAGGCTTGGGTACAATCATGTTTTGGGGTAGCCAGACATATAAAGCCCCAACGATAGATATTTAATCCCGTGCAACGCACGGGAAAGATACTAGTAGCTTCGAATAATTGCAAAAGTTGATTATCAAAGCTAAATAAGATGAAACATTTACATTCCTTTCTCCGGTTTGGTTGCCGATATGCATGTAAAAGACTATTTACAAAAGGATATACAAAAGGATAACTACAAAAAAGTTTTAGGGTGATAAATGCTATATTCAAAAACAAATGTGCCGAAATAGGAAGAATATCTTCTCACCAACAAAACCCATTATTTTCCGATCACTTTTGAACGGTCACTAAACCCAAATATTTAATGTCTGTTTCCTTTTATCCCACAATTAAAACTTCAAATAATTACCATCAAGTGTCAAAACTCCCCTTTAAATACACCCATCATTTTCTTTGTTCCTCGCTATCAACAATTCTGTCAAAAGTACAGAAACCCTAGTTTTGTTACACATTCTGCACTGGTCATACATCTCAAGTCTTTATCTCAGGTTTGCACTATGTCGGATGATAAGTATACTCCCTACCAGCCTTCTACGAATCAATCTGTAAGTAATTCTTCATCACTAAAACTTTTTGATCATTTTTCTCGGAATGAATCATTTATTTGTTGAAACTAAATCATTTTTTTCTTAGTATTCCAGGCCGAGATTGAATCCAGATCCCGGTCATGACATCCCATCAATGAGGAATAATCAATTTAATCCCCTCATGGGAAACCTGACTCCAGTCCTATCAAGTTTACCCTGTTTCCCAGCGGCATCTCTTTCTCATGGGGAGGTGCTTCGGCAGATCCATTTAAACAGTCCTGTTCCCCAGCCGTCGTTAAGTAATTCACAGGTCCGACGCACTGCATCTAACAGTACCGGTGCTGCTCTTTTGAGTTATATAGAACCAAGGAGTAAGCGCACTTTTGATTCAGCATTCGAGGGGGATTCTTCCCATGGAAAATCAGTGGAAAAGGCGATGGTTCCAAAACCTGGATGGTTCCCTGATATTCCCAAAGATGATCGTCGTCGCTTCCTATTGCAACAGTCAAGTGAAGATTTTGAGCATCAGTGCCGAATGGTAACTATCCTCTTGACAAAACTGTTTAAGATGTTTTCCTAACTTTCTGCATCCGTATTCTAAGAGTAGAGTGTCTATACTGCAGCATGCCCTCCGTGCCAAGTGGTGTTACGATGAGATGATTGATAACAAGAATCAGGCTACAAGAGCAGAGGAACAAGCCAAAATTCTCCGATGCCAAATAGGCGAACTCCAAGCAATTCTAGATGAGGAAAGGCGGTCGAAAGAGCAAGTCCAAGCCTCTCTAGAGGAGGAAAGGAAATTGTTGAAGGAAGCTGACCAAAGGGTCAAGGAGTTAGAAGAGAAACTTGTTGCTGTTGGCCAAGAGAGAGCGCAGGAGCAAGGGCATCCCCGCACGGAACCTTCCCTGAAGGGCTTGGAAGCCAATGTTGATGAGTCCCAGGAGAATCTGCATTCGATTTTGGAACCTGCTGCTGTGGAGCGAGAGCAGCAGCTAGGGCATGCTGGAGTAGAACCTTCGATGAAGGTTAATACGGGCTTGGGAGAATATGTCTATGAGTCTGAGGAAATTGATCGTTTTTGGACCGTTGATGAGATTACCCCTTTTGCTTGGGACAACACAATTGAGAAGTAACAATGAAAATGTCCATGTATTTTCATACAAGTTAGAATACCCTATTGATTTTTGTCATATCGAAGTAACGATCGAGAGTATCAGTTGAAAATTTCTATATATATATATATATTGATGAATATAAAAAACATCTTAGGGTTCCGTGTTGTTTTTAAAATGGAGGAGACAGTAGAGGTGAAATATCTGCCGCTTGTTTGAGATCTATTCTCAGTTTTGCGTAACCATGCTGAATATGCGTGGGCGTTCCTGATTTGGATTTCCATACTTTTGATTGGATTATATCTTCATCTTCTTCTAATCATGCTGTTGTTGCCACCTGCAGCAATGTCAATGTCGACAAGGATGCGTCCTCTATGAGTTCTGTCGACTATCATTACGCAGAAGCAGATGAAGACGGTGAAGGAGGAGGAAGAAATAAGTTATGCTTAGCCCATCATGCACTGCTTCAGCCAAGTTCTCATGCATGTAGATGGAAAATATTTTTACACTTAAATGCTGATGGGTGTAAGGCTGGTATTATTGTCCTGTGCAATTCGATTAAAGTTCCAGGTCCCATTTATCAAATATGCAACTGCCGTAATGTTATTGTCCATTTTTTGAATTTTCAGTGTTGCATGCATAATACTTACGTTTAAATGACTATATAATCCATTCAGAACGTTGTCAGCTTATAAAAGATCTGTTAAAAATGTAGCAAAATCATGGCATAGTTTCTTGAAACAAGTTGACCGACTGAAGATTTTTGCAAATAGTGTCAGCTGTAAATTAAGATGCGGGAAAAAAAGATAAGTTAATATTACATATTCATTTCTGATCTGAGCTTGAAAGTGTATGTGTTGTGTGTGTAAGAGAGTTTTCCATCATTTGTTCCAATCTAGTTTTTTCTGTAAGAATTGGCTGAAGTTCTTGTTAGTGGTCTAAGCAAATTCTTAACCAACAAGCTCACTTGGATTGCTTCTGGTGATACTTATCTTGCTTGGGGTGTCCAAAATGAAATGACAGCTGGTCAATATTCATGCGGTGTTACATGATGCGGAGAAGCAACCAGTTGAGAAAGAGATGGTCAAGTTGTGGCTGAGGGAACTCAAAGACAATATGTATGATGCTGAAAACATATTGAACGATATCGCGTATAATGATATAAAGTACTGCAGTCTAAAATGGAAGCTCAAGATCGCAAGATGAGGTAAGGGTATTTTTTGCTTCGTCAAATCCACTTGCATTTCTGTCAAAATGTATTGGGTATATTCTTGTATATTTTCATATATTCACTTACTTGTCTTAAGAAGATATTCACCTCTTTTAGAATATCTTTAGAATATTGTTGTAACCCTAACTCCTTTATATAGGAGTCTTTGTTATCAATGAAAACACAATTGAATCATCTTTCTCGTTTTGTTCTTTTAGTTATCTCGTCTTGTCTTAGGTTATAGAAACCTTCATGGTATCAGAGCCCGGTAACAATGTCTAGTATTTTAACTTCAACTTCCTCTTCACCAAACAAACAGTCCTCTATATATGCTCTCGCTTCCAATGATGGACCAGGAACTATCATCACACATGTAGTTCTCAAAGGATCAAACTATGAAGAATGGGCTAAAGGGTTTCGTATTTCTTTGGGTGCGAAACGCAAGCTGGGTTTCATTAACGGTAAACTCTCGAAACCTTCTGAGGATTCTTCTGACCTGGATGACTGGTGGACTATAAACTACATGATCGTTGCCTGGATTTTTAACACCATTGATCCAGTTCTTCGTTCCTCAATTTCTTATCGTGACACCGCCTTTGATTTATGGGAAGATATCAGGCTTCGTTTTTCTCTTGGGAATGGAATAAAAAAATTTCAGCTTAAATCTGATGTCGCCGGTTGCAAACAAAAAGATGGAGAGTCTATCCAAGACTATTATGGGAGGTTGAAGAAACTCTGGGATGACATCAATGACTTTGATGCCTTACCTTCGTGTAAGTGCTCAGGTTGTACCTGTGATCTTAATCTAACTCTACGTACTCGACGTAACAATGATCAGGTACGTGAATTTTTAATGGGTCTTATACCATTTTATGCTAATGTTCGTTCTAGTATTTTGGGCACCGAACCACTTCCGTCACTGCACACTGTGTATTCTCGTCTCATTCAAGAGGAAGAGGTTCGATCTTATACTCAGCCGAAGGAGGATATCGTTTCTCCAATGGCTTTTCTTGCTCACGGCAATAAGCCACAAGGATCGAAATCAGGAGCTGTTAAAACTCCGTTGGAGTGCACCTATTGTGGTTATAATGGACATCTTGAGGATCGATGTTGGGAGAAGCATGGGTATCCAGATGGTCGCCAGCCCAGACGTCCACCTGCAGCTTATCTCAAAACCGAGTCACCAGTTCAACGTACTCAACCAGCAGCTAAGGCAAACGCTGTCGTTGGTGAGATGCCAACTACAAATCATGTTCGTCTCTCTGGTAAGCGTGGTCACATCTGGATTGTTGACACAGGAGCCTCCAATCATGTTTGTTGTGATGACACTGTGTTTGAATCTTGTCATAATATTAGTCCTCTTCAGGTTGGCCTGCCTAATGGTGTCAGCATACAAGCAACCAAAATTGGCATTGTGCAGTTAAATGATTTTCTTATATTGCACAATGTGCTGTTTGTTCCTCAATTCACATGCAATCTTCTCTCAGTTTCTCAACTTTTATCTTCATCGCATGCTACTCATGCACAGAAGAATAATATAAGTGTTCAATTCACTAACTCTGAATGTGTTATACAGGACCATACTTTGAGGACGAGGATTGGTATGGGTAAGCTCATGGATGGGTTGTATTGCTTGATGGGGAAACCAGCTCGTGTCAACGTTGTGTTAGAGAAGACTGCAACAGAATTATGGCACAAACGGCTTGGTCATCCTTCTATCCAAGCCTTGAAGTCTCTACCTCAGATTGGTTGTGTTGATAGTCAGTTAGATTTTCATGCTTGCGATATCTGTCATAGAGCCAAGCAAACTCGTACTTCGTTTCCATTGAGTAATAGTAGGGCAGTTGATTTATTTGAGTTAATTCATTGCGACGTTTGGGGGCCTTATCATCCAAATCGTGCCTGTAACTCAAGATATTTTTTAACCATTGTTGATGATTTTTCTAGATGTGTTTGGGTGTATTTGATGAAAACCAAAGATGAGATACCTACATTGTTAACAAACTTCTTCGCATGAAGAATTTGGGAAAATTAAAATACTTTCTAGGCATTGAGGTAGCTAGAAGTTCCAAAGGAATTTTCCTTTGTCAGCGCAAATATGCTCTAGATATATTGACAGAAACAGGTCTTCTTGGTTCAAAACCAGCTAATACTCCCATGGAAGAAAATCATAGGCTGGCTCTTGCCTCAGACCAACCTATGACTGATCCTGCTCGTTACAGAAGGTTGGTAGGGAAACTGATTTATCTCAATCTTACACGGCCGGATCTGTGTTATTCTGTTCATATTCTTTCCCATTTTTTACAACATCCAACTCAATCACATTGTGATGTTGCACTTCGAGTTGTGCGTTATTTGAAATCTAGCCCGGGGCAAGGTATTTTACTTCGTGCTGATTCCAAGTTAGTTCTTGATGCTTATTGTGATGCAGATTGGGCTAGCTGTCCACTTAGTCGACGTTCACTCACGGCACACTTTATCTTTCTCGGGGGTTCTCCTATATCTTGGAAAACGAAGAAACAAACCACAGTTTCTCGTTCTTCAGCCGAAGCAGAATATCGTGCTTTGGCTTCCACAACTTGTGAAATCATTTGGTTAAAAGGGTTATTACGGAATTTTGGTATAGGACATACAAAACCAGTCTCTATTCATTGTGATAGTCAAGCAGTGTTACATATTGCTAATAATCTTGTCTTTCATGAATGAACAAAGCATATCGAGATTGACTGTCACTTTGTGCGTGACGAAATACTTCGAGGTACTTTTCGTCCATCCTATATTCATACTACCTCTCAACTAGATGATATTCTGACAAAAGCCTTGGGACGTCAGCAGTTTCAAACTCTTCTTCTCAAGATGGGCATTTCGACTCTTCATGCTCCAACTTGAGGGGGGGTATTGGGTATATTCTTGTATTGGGTATATTCTTGTATATTTGCATATATTCACTTACTTGTCTTAAGAAGATATTCACCTCTTTTAGAGTGTATTTAGAATATTGGTTGTAACCCTAACTCCTATATATAGGAGTCTTTGTTATCAATGAAAACACAATTGAATCATCTCTCGTTTTGTTCTTCAAGTTATCTCGTCTTGTCTTAGGTTATAGAAACCTTCATGGTATCGTGAGTCCGGTAACAATGTCTAGTATTTTAACTTCAACTTCCTCTTCACCAAACAAACAGTCTTCTATATATACTCTAGCTTCTAATGATGGACCAGGAACTATCATCACACATGTAGTTCTCAAAGGATCAAACTATGAAGAATGGGCTAAAGGGTTTCGTATTTCTTTGGGTGCGAAACGCAAGCTGGGTTTCATTAACGGTAACCTCTCGAAACCTTCTGATGATTCTTCTGACCTGGATGACTGGTGGACTATAAACTACATGATCGTTGCCTGGATTTTTAACACCATTGATCCAGTTCTTCGATCCTCAATTTCTTATCGTGACACCGCCTTTGATTAATGGGAAGATATCAGGCTTCGTTTTTCTCTTGGGAATGGAATAAAATTTTTTCAACTTAAATCTGATGTCGCCGGTTGCAAACAAAAAGATGGAGTCTATCCAAGACTATTATGGGAGGTTGAAGAAACTCTGGGATGACATCAATGACTTTGATGCCTTACCTTCGTGTAAGTGCTCCGGTTGTACCTGTGATCTTAATCTCACTCTACGTACTCGACGTAACAATGATCAGGTACGCGAATCTTTAATGGGTCTTATACCCTATTATGCTAATGTTCGTTCTAGTATTTTGGGCACCGAACCACTTCCGTCTCTGCACACTGTGTATTCTCGTCTCATTCAAGAGGAAGAGGTTCGATCTTATACTCAGCCGAAGGAGGATATCGTTTCTCCAATGGCTTTTCTTGCTCACGGCAATAAGCCACAAGGATCGAAATCAGGAGCTGTCAAAACTCCGTTGAAGTGCACCTATTGTGGTCATAATGGACATCTTGAGGATCGATGTTGGGAGAAGCATGGGTATCCAGATGGTCGCCAGCCCAGACGTCCACCTGCTGCTTATCTCAAAACCGAGTCACCAGTTCAACGTACTCAACCAGCAGCTAAGGCGAACGCTGTCGTTGGTGAGATGCCAACTCCAAATCATGTTCTTCTCTCTGGTAAGCGTGGTCAAATCTGGATTGTTGACACAGGAGCCTCCCATCATGTTTGTTGTGATGACACTGTGTTTGCATCCTGTTATAATATTAGTCCTCTTCAGGTTGGCCTGCCTAATGGTGTCAGCATACAAGCAACCAAAATTGGTATTGTGCAGATAAATGATTTTCTCATATTGCACAATGTGCTGTTTGTTCCTCAATTCACATGCAATCTTCTTTCAGTTTCTCAACTTTTATCTTCATCCCATGCTACTCATGCACAGAAGAATTATATAAGTGTTCAATTCACTAACTCTGAATGTGTTATACAGGACCATACTTTGAGGACGAGGATTGGTATGGGTAAGCTCATGGATGGGCTGTATTGCTTGATGGGGAAACCAGCTCGTGTCAACGTTGTGTTAGAGAA
>NC_039362.1:216805939-216837877 GCF_003573695.1 Papaver somniferum
ACTGCAACAGAATTATGGCACAAACGGCTTGGTCATCCTTCTATCCAAGCCTTGAAGTCTCTACCTCAGATTGGTTGTGTTGATAGTCAGTTAGATTTTCATGCTTGCGATATCTGTCATAGAGCCAAGCAAATTCGTACTTCGTTTCCATTGAGTAATAGTAGGGCAGTTGATTTATTTGAGTTAATTCATTGCGACGTTTGGGGGCCTTATCATCCAAATCGTGCCTGTAACTCAAGATATTTTTTAACCATTGTTGATGATTTTTCTAGATGTGTTTGGGTGTATTTGATGAAAACCAAAGATGAGGTACCTACCTTGTTAACAAACTTCTTCGCACTAGTTGAAAGACAGTTTACTCGAAAGGTTAAGACTTTACGCAGTGATAATGGAACTGAGTTCAAAGGTCTCGTTTCTTATTTTCGAAACAATGGCATTATTCATCAAACCTCTGTCGTTAAGACACCACAGCAAAATGCTAGGGTGGAATGAAAGCATCGTCACATTCTTAATGTTGCTCGTGCGCTACGTTTCCAAGCATCCTTACCAATCGACTTTTGGGGAGAATGTGTTCTTACTGCTGCCTACTTAATTAATCGAACCCCTTCTCGTGTTCTTCACTTCAAGACGCCTTATGATCTTATTTATGGTTCGGCTCCATCTATTCACTCTCTCAGGGTTTTTGGATGTCTCTGTTACGCAAAAAACCTCAATCCTGGTGATAAATTTGACAGTCGCAGTCGTCGTTGCATATTTCTCGGCTATCCATTTGGAAAGAAGGCCTGGCATCTATTTGATCTTGACACAGGTCATTACTTTCAGTCTCGAGACGTACATTTTATTGAAGATACTTTCCCGTTGGAAGATAGTGATGAGCTTCTGAAACTGCACTCACTGTATTCTGATGCGTTCAGTGATTCAGTTACTAGAAATTTGTCTGACGATCATTTTGAAGCTGACTCCAATAATGCACATGTATCTGGTGGTTCTTCTTCCGCTGCTACTCTCTCGCCTGTTGACACTGCATCTCCACAGACTAGTTCTCATATTCCGTCAGTCTTCTTGGATGATGCACAGCACACAACACATATTGCTGAGAATGATGCACATATTGATTCAGCACCTGCTTCTTCTTCTGCTGTGCCTGCGTCTGGTACAGAAGTTGTTACTCCTTCTCTCACGGAAAATACGGATAGTCGAGATCATCGTAATATAGTTGCAGACGAGGAACTTGGCCGGGGTAAACGTACAAAATTTGAGAACGTTAGGCACAAGTATTTTTTCCAATGGAAGGGTGTTTCAAAACAATCTAACAGGACCTTGGTTTCCCCTGCAGCTTCACCTATACCAGTCAAGTCCTCAGGTACTCCCTATCCTATAACTCATTTTGTGAATTGTGATGCATTTTCTACTGCACATCGTTTTTTGTTGCAGCTATTTCAAATGATGTTGAACCCAAATCATTTAAAGAGGCAATGGCTGATCCACGACGGCGTCAGGCAATGCAGGATGAAATTGCTGCACTTATTTCCAATGGTACATGGACAATTGAAGATTTGCCTGCCAACAAGTCTGCAATTGGTTGAATGTGGGTTTTTCGCATTAAGCGAAAATCTGATGGCTCTGTTGAGCGTTACAAAGCCAGATTAGTTGTTTTTGGAAATCATCAACAGGAAGGAATTAATTTCACTGAAACTTTTGCTCCCACAGTAAAGATGGTAACTGTACGAACTCTTCTTGCGGTTGCTGCAATAAACAACTGGGAGTTAGTTCAGATGGATGTGCACAATGCTTTTCTTCATGGGGATTTAAATGAAGAAGTCTATATGCGACTTCCTCCTGGTTTTAGTAAGGGAGTATCTGGCAAAGTTTGTAGACTTCGTAAGTCATTGTATGGTCTACGCCAGGCTCCACAGTGTTGGTATCCTAAGCTAGAAGCTGCTTTGCGTACATATGGGTTTTCTACCAGTGCTTCTGATCACTCGTTATTTCTTTATCGTCATGGGAATATTATCATGTATATTCTTGTATATGTGGACGATCTTGTTATTGCTGGTAACAACACAGCTGCTATTCGAGAATTTCAGGAATATCTAGGAAGATGTTTTCACATGAAGAATTTGGGAAAATTAAAATACTTTCTAGGCATTGAGGTAGCTAGAAGTTCCAAAGGAATTTTCCTTTGTCAGCGCAAATATGCTCTAGATATATTGACAGAAACAGGTCTTCTTGGTTCAAAACCAGCTAATACTCCCATGGAAGAAAATCATAGGCTGGCTCTTGCCTCAGACCAACCTATGATTGATCCTGCTCGTTACAGAAGGTTGGTAGGGAAACTGATTTATCTCAATCTTACACGGCCGGATCTGTGTTATTCTGTTCATATTCTTTCCCAGTTTTTACAACATCCAACTCAATCACATTGGGATGCTGCACTTCGAGTTGTGCGTTATTTGAAATCTAGCCCGGGGCAAGGTATTTTACTTCGTGCTGATTCCAAGTTAGTTCTTGATGCTTATTGTGATGCAGATTGGGCTAGCTGTCCACTTAGTCGACGTTCACTCACGGCACACTTTATCTTTCTCGGGGGTTCTCCTATATCTTGGAAAATGAAGAAACAAACCACAGTTTCTCGTTCTCCAGCCGAAGCAGAATATCGTGCTTTGGCTTCCACAACTTGTGAAATCATTTGGTTAAAAGGGTTATTACGGAATTTTGGTATAGGACATACAAAACCAGTCTTGATTCATTGTGATAGTCAAGCAGCGTTACATATTGCTAATAATCCTGTCTTTCATGAACGAACAAAGCATATCGAGATTGACTGTCACTTTGTGCGTGACGAAATACTTCGAGGTACTATTCGTCCATCTTATATTCATACTACCTCTCAACTAGCTGATATTCTGACTAAAGCCTTGGGACGTCAGCAGTTTCAAACTCTTCTTCTCAAGATGGGCATTTCGACTCTTCATGCTCCAACTTGAGGGGGGGTATTGGGTATATTCTTGTATATTTGCATATATTCACTTACTTGTCTTAAGAAGATATTCACCTCTTTTAGAATATCTTTAGAATATTGTTGTAACCCTAACTCCTTTATATATGAGTCTTTGTTATCAATGAAAACACAATTGAATCATCTTTCTCGTTTTGTTCTTTTAGTTATCTCGTCTTGTCTTAGGTTATAGAAACCTTCAAAATGGGTTAGAAAATTAAGAATCTTAGCTAAATGTTGTAGTATTACTTCAAGTAAAAATGCTTTCCTATTGTATTTTTTACTGTTAACTCTCCTTTAAAGAAATCCATTTCAGAAACAACAATAGAAAAGCCTTTCCAATGCTCCCTTGGATTTACAGCTCGAAGTTAACATTCTTCAGCTTTAGCCAAGGGCCCGCTCCTACAATTTAACATTTTCCATGAAAGGTTTCAAAAAAGTTGAGCATGGCCCGTTTGCTGACTTGATTATATCATAAGGTCAGAGTCAATATGTGGTGGAAGTTGAAGGGATTATAAATCCTGGGACTAGTTTTAGGCCACCATGTGACATATAAAAGATAATTGTCGGGATTTCATAGGGATTCAACAAGTCTTGATGAACGGCCATCATAGACTACACGAAAACTTCTCCTCATAAAGATTTCAATGGACCCCACCATAAATGCTCCCCCGCTGTCTTCCGACGGGGCTCACCGGGACCCAACAAAAAAATTGTGAGATCTTTTTGAAATGTTGGTTTGGTGTGGTTTAGTTGCCGGGTTTGTTTAGAACGATTGATAGCGATTTTAGTTATTGGAGTGCTAAATTAAGGTGGAGAATTTCCTAGAAAATGTACCCCAACTAAATTTAGAGAAGTCCAACCGTCACATCACAAGTTGAATTAAGTTATTCTAGGACATGAATATACGCTTAATTTAACGATAGTTTCTTAAACAAGTCGGCCTGCTAGGGTAAAATATCCTGATCTAATTGGGGGCCATAAAAATTAACACAAAATGGTTAAAAAGACCAAAACCAATAATTCCTGGGTGAAAAGGACACTTAAATTTTAATACTGTTTAAATGGACAAAAATGTAAAAATAGCACGATGTAAACAGTTTCATCCTGTGAATATTCAAATGCTTTTTCTTATTTTTTAACCAATTTTGTGTAATTTTTACTCGTCCATTTGAACCATGTTTTAAAAATATTTGGACAAATGACCCATTTTCCGAAAAATTAAATGGGGGCCTGCACTAGAAGACAAAAAAGGTCACCCTGCTCTAATTTGGGTCCTCCCTTATAAAAAGAAATTCTAAATTGCTGAAATACCCCTAAATAATTAGTGATAATCTTAATTAATTAGTGATAATTTTATTTAATTAGAGTTTAATTCTTTTTTTCCATATTTTTTGTCTGCAATTTTTTGACTGATATTTTTTTTTTTTTGCCCAGATCTGTATGAAAAGTCGTCATGGTATTAAAAAATATTCAATGACGACCCTAAACAGTCGTTAATGCTTCGACTGTTTCAGTGAAAAATATTCAATGACGACCCATTCATCTGGAGATTTTCCTTCGGAACCTGCTGCTGCTGGTGAGCGAGAGCTGGAGCAAGGGCCAACAGAAATGGAATATCTGTCGCAGTTTGTTATGGGCTTGGAAGCCACCATTATTGAGCCCCAGGATCATTCGTCTGGGGATTTGACTTGGAAACCTCCTGCTGCTGTTGAGCAGCTGGAGCAAGGGCATTTAGGCGTGGAACCTTCAGTGGAGGTTACTACTGGCTTGGAAACCAATGAAGAGCCCCATGAAAATTTGGATTTTCTGGAGGAATTTCTTTTGGAACCTCCTGATGAGGTTACCACTAATGGTTGAGAATAGTTACCTTTGTCCATAAATTTTCGTAAATGACATAACATACCCTTACTGATTTATTTTAGATTAATGTGAAAGAAAGTATCAGTTGAAAAAATATATATTTACATAATGTTTGTGTTAGAAATAGCATCTTATTAGGCTTCGGAATAATTTTGCATAACCATGTACGATTACATAAATTTCCTACAGATTTATTCATAATTTTGCATAACCATGCTAACATGCAAGGATGTTCATCAATTTCACTATATGGAGTGGTGATAATATATTATTGGCAGTATTCTTCGTAGTCCATTACAGATGCGTTATTTTTACGAAAAATGGGTCATTTGACCAAATATTTTTAAAACACGGTTCTAATGGACGAGTAAAAATTAGTATAGGTGAAATTGACACAAGAAAAATAGCAAGGATAAACTGGATTCATCCTGGCTTAAACTTAAAAAATAGCGAGGATGAAACTGGATGCATCCTGTGTAAATTAAAAACAAGAAAAAATATTTGAAAATGGGCAGGATGAAACTGTTTACATCCTAGCTCTTTTTACATTTTTGTCCGTTAAAACAGTATCAAAATTTAGATGTCTTTTTCACCCAAAAATTATTGATTTTGATCTTTTTAACCAATTTTTTGTTATTGTTTTTATTCTCAGTTCGGTTTTTCTTTTTTCACCATTCATCATCACTAAATTTGAACAGACATACTAAAGCAAATCTTCCAATTTTGATTTACAATACAAATCATCTTCATCCACTTTCTAAAACAATGGGTCGATGGAATAGAAACTTATTCTTCCCAGTTCTTCCCACCCCTATCAAAATCTTAAAGTTGGATTTCTACCTTGGTATATTGTGAATTATGAAATGAATTGGTGCGCCATTAAGACTTCCTTGCAGTAACAGTTTCTGCTCAAAAACTATATGATCTCAACCCCCTGTAGATCTACAATACCTTGACTTCTGCTCTTCATTTCCATGCATACCTAATGGCACCCATCTAGCAACCACTATCAACTTTCATCAACATATATAAGTATCATATAACCACAATGCATGCGCTGATTTCGCATAATAACCGCGCAAACTATTATCAGATTCTTCATTCATTGAATATTAAAAATGCTAAAGCTTCGAATAATTGCAAAAGTTGATTAGCAGAGCAGCACAGAATTAAACATTTACAGTAGTTTTCCCCTGTACATATGTAAATACTCTCGTTTTGCATCGGTATGCACGTAAAAGACTACTTACTGCTAGAAAATGATAACTGTTTATCACTACAACAATTTAGTTTCATGGAATGCTACTACAACGTATTCATTAACAAATTGGCTCCATCCTGACAAATGAGAACCCAAAAAAGTTCGCCGGCAGCAATTATTATACACGTTTTGGAATCATTGTTCTATATTCACTGCCACATATGTGCACTTTTAATTTAGATCTAAAATGTTTCTGGGTGATAAATGCTGTATTAAAAAACAAAATCTTAATTCATTGTACAATAACAAATGCTGAATTTAAAAACAAAATCTTAATGTGGAAGAATATCTTCTACCAAATATTTAATGTTTGTTTCATTTAGCCCCGAATAAAAACTTCAATGATATTCCTTAATTGTCTAAACTCACCTTTAAATACACCCATATTTTTTTTCTGATCTTCACTCACAGATCTGTGACAAAAACATACATACACTCTCTAGTTTTGTATTTATCATCAGCACTCTCGAATTTCTGATTTTGTTTTAGTCTCATATTTCTCTATGTCGCACAACAGGAAATCTACCGATCTTTCCACCGCTATGGGTCCTTTAGTAAGTAATTAACTCTGCATCTCTGAAAAAATTTATAATTATTTTTGTTTGGTATGATCGAATGATTTCTTGAAACTAAAGTGTGACTTTTTCAGCATACAAGGGGCCGATTTAATCCTGATATTGCTGGAATGCCAAGCCAGACGGGTAATCAATTCATCCCCCCACCGTTAGATTTGAATTCCAACCGGTCAGGGACTCCACCAATCTCTTTGTCTCAATGGCAGTGGATTCGGCCTGTCATTTCTAGTGCTGATTGTTACCCTTACGCTTCAAACCCTCTGGAGCCTGGGGGTACTTGTTCATGGGATTCATGTATCAATTTCACTATGGAGGAGTTGTAATGGATTTGGGGTAGTATTGTTCATGGGACATGTTCTCATTCACTTGTCAGAATCACGAGTATTACAAATTATTATTTTCAATTTCAGTTCCATTTGTTTTTTTCACCATTGGATAAATTAACGATCCTAAAACACATCTTCCAATTTTCGTTTACAGAATCATCTTCGTCCACTTTCTAAAGCTATGGATGGATGGAATAAAAATTTATTCTTCCCATCCCTATCAACATTTCAAAGTTGATTTCTACCGTGGAATACATGTTGTGATTGTTGGATAATGATATTGGTTACGGATTCATGTATTATTCATCGAGTCGTTACAACTATTTATAACATGGTTTTCATTTATGTATTACTTTTGGTAATATCAACAGCAAAACAAGAAAAGAAGGACAACAGAGATGATCAATCAGAAAACTTAAACAAATTTACTTGGGTGTATGGAGGCAAATAATCTCTTTAATTAGGATATTTAATGCCCAATATTGTATGTTGTTACGGTGTATGGCATATGTCTCCAGCATTCAACAATGCCTTTGGTTGTTCTCGCAACACTCGAGGATCACCAAACATCGAACACGAATAAATGTACCACAAACTCTTCTTTGACTCTTGAAGACACTATGTAAACCATAATTTTTCAAATACTAATGTTTGACACTAAAAATCATTTACGCAATGGAAAATATGTGGGGTTTATATAGGTTTTAAGGAGACTCTTGGACATATCCTTTTACCAAGAATCATATTCTTTTACGGAGAGTCTCATCCCACATTCCCATGGAATAAGACACTATATGTTGAAAAGGTTCAAGTGAGTGCACACACTATACTATCTGATTTCTATTCAAAATTTCCAACAGTGACTGATGAAAAGAATGGTGCCCCATGCAATACCCATGTTTTGGATCAAAATCTATAGGATCTCAACTTCCAGTAAATTTAAAATACCTTTCCTGCTGCTATCCATTAATGACAGTGTATCATCAAGATTAGTGAGATTCATTATAGAGAGATAGAGGGAAATTTTATTTAAACATTCTTATCCTGCACTGCATGACGATCTGCCAATATCCCCTACAGCCGTAGGATGCTGCAGTAACCTGAAGCATGGATCTGAGAATGTTGAATCTGAGGAGCATGAAGACCCTTGGTAAGCACATCTGCAATTTGGTCAATAGTAGCCACATAGAACACATAGAAGGCTTTTGACTGAACTAACTCCCTAACGAGATGATAATGGTAAGACTGTATCTTGCAATTGTTGTCTGCTTCTTTGAAGACCAGTAAATGATGTTTGTACCAAGAAATATACTCTAATCCCCTGTTGATCTCCTATGATCTACACAACTAGCCCAGTCAGCACCAAAATCAAGTGTCCCTTTGAATATCTCAGCATTCTCTTGGCTGCAATCATATGAGAACTTCTAGGATGTTCCATATATTGACACACAGGTTAACAACATAAGCAATCTTTGTTCTTGTCCAATTGAGATAATGGAGAGCACCAATTAGAGATTTGTATTCCGGAAGATTATCAAGAAGAGCCCCATCATCTTTAGTAAGTTTAATTGAAGTTGCAATTGGTATAGAACAGTATTTGGCACCTTCCATATGAAATTAATTTATTTAGATTGAGGGAAAATGTATTTAAACATCCTTATCCTACATTACAGTATACGCTTAACCTGCACTACACGAGGTTGTGCCAATATCCATTTCCATGCAAACTTAATGGCACCCACATATCCACCCCTACCAATTATCATTAACATATAAGTACCGTTTAACCACAATGCATGCTATGGATAAAATTGGAATGTTTAAGTTATAAACACAAACGTATATTTGGCACAATGGAAGGTGCCAATATCCATTTCCATGCAAACTTAATGGCACCCACATATCCACCCCTACCAATTATCATTAACATATAAGTACCGTTTAACCACAATGCATGCTATGGATAAAATTGGAATGTTTAAGTTATAAACACAAACGACTTCATCCGAAAAAGTTTGTTATCTCTATCTGTTCGAGGTTTTGTCCTCTTTTATGAAAGCCCAAAAAGAAAAAGAAAAAAACCACAATGCATGCTTTTATTTCGCATGTTAAGGGCGCAAGATATGATCAGTTTCTTATATTCATTGCATAATAATATTGTATATATAATTTGAGTACAAATTGCTGGCCTCACATTGAAAGTTAGGCCAAAAGTTTGAATTTTAGAGCTCCTGTCCCCCTATCAATAGGAATTGAGGATTTTGAAATATTTTCGGTGGTTTTTTGGCCGCACACGAAGTGGGTGAGCAAACTTACATATAATATTCACGGATTTCAAGCCCTTCTTTTCAAACCCTAACTTATGAGTTTCTCTTCCACCGCATCCTCTATATCCTCTACTTTTAATGCCGCAGGTGATAATACAGGATCGAGAATCAAAAGTGCATCATAGAGGTTCCAGTATTCCTACCTTACCCTTTTGAATTATTTGTGTTTGTTTTATTTGATTTTCAAAATAATCCTCGTGACCTTTAGATCGTGTCTTATAACCTGAACCGTGAAACATATTCATGACTAGAAACTGAGTTTGCTCATTTTCTATTAATTAAATGGTTGTCTTTTGGAGCAAAAGCTCTACCAGTTCAGGTGAGATTTGTTAATAATACCAGCGATATAGACTCTTCTTTTATATAATCATGAAAAAAATACCTTAATGATTTATTTTCTGATTTACGGTTGTTGATTTTTGATTCGTCTCACTGTGTTTTACTTTTGCAGGTGAGGATCATTCTATGAACCAAATGGGAAGAAGGGTTTGATCCTTATCTATGTTCTGTTACTTTGCTATCGAATTAGGGTTTCTAATTAAATGGAGTTTTGGGCTCTTGGAATGGTTTTTGGTTATTGATTTTTTTTAGATGTCATTGTGTCTTAATTTTTCAGGCGAGGTTTAATCTCTAAATCAAGGTCTTAGAAATGTGGTTGTGAAAGAGGTAGATCCCTGAATAATTATCAGGGAAGACCATCAATACAAAACAAAAAAAGGTGAATAACTATTAAGGGACCCAAATGGTTTACATATTAAAACTATGCATGCATTATTCCTTGGGCACTTGATTTTCTCGAAAACAAAATAGAATTTCAAATAGATCCAAATTATGGTCAAGGAGGTGGGCAGGGACAACGGAAACAATTTCAAGGTCTTACACAAGCTTACAAAGAAAAGTTACATAAACATTATGGTTTCAAGGAGTATTACAGGCAATAGAGTTGAAGATGAGGCCATAAAAGAAAACCGAGAAAGAGCGAGAAAGGGAAAAACACTGTCTTCTAAGTAATGACCACCTTCTAGAAAGCGAGAAAGAGCGAGAAAGCGAGAAACAGTCCTGCAATACCTTCTTGGCTCTCTTGCATTGTACCTGTTTGAAACCACATGCTGTGCTGCAGTACTAAGTAATAACCACCTGTTGTTTCATACAAAACTGAAAGCCCGAATTACGTCTCTTTTATTCGTCGTGGAATACATAGTTTGCAGAGAAAGAGATGAACTGGTGTACTAAGAAAGCCACCAGTCGTCTCAAGCGCTAAAGTATGTAAAAATTCTTAAATAATTATCTTATGATATTTTGTATTCAATTAATTTCTTTTGTTTGTGATTTGTTAATTTTCTCTTTTGTGTTTTTCTTGCAGTTTGCAGGGTTGTTCTCTAATGTCCAACCAGAAATTTGTAGAAGCTTCGAAGATAGTTTAGCCATGGCAGTAACTATTTTGCTGAATCTAAGTCATTTGTTTGAATAATAGATGATTTGAAGTAGTTGTGCAGGTTGAGCAGGCTTGGTACCAGCGGACTGACTGTTTGTATTACCGGAAATAAGCATATCTCTATCTCTTTTAATTAATATGGATCTGCCTGAATTTTTGATTTGTGAATACTTGGTGCTCAAGGAATATTTGTGAATTCCCATGCCTATATTTGTTTCTTTCTATCATCATTGGATTATAGATTTTGTTAATTATCCCGTTATACCGTTTTGTATGTTTAATAAACACACATTACTAATATCCCTTCGCCTAATCTGTAGCTAACATGATAAATTTCTCCTTTATGCTTGATATTAGTCAGCTATCTTTGGAGAAATAGTGGCATAATGACGCCTCCGGTAACGGATTAAATCTTGAATCCCTGATGTTGTCTTTGCCCTGACAGCTCAGGCTACATTAATTATGTATTGCTCCATGTTAACAGCCTCTGTCTGTGATTTAGTTTTTCAGGATATCGCTTTTGATAATTTCAATTGAAGGTCTTTCTGATCATTATTAACAATCTCTATATATATTTACTTAAATTGTTGTTTTTCAAGCAAAACTGTTTCAGGGACTTATGGATTCTGAGATGGATAAATTAAGAAGTAAAGTTTCAGTTTCATTTCTTTGTGCTCGACTTTATGAATACTTTTTTGCCCCCACAGGTAGGCCTATTTTAGTTGATGCGTTTTTATTTGCTTAATTTTAAGTCCTCATTATACTGAAATCTCCAAAGGTCTTTAATTCATTCTTGCAAAGCAAACAAGGGTTATTAAGATCCAGGTAATGATTAAATTAATTTTCCAAAATTTGGATTACAGTACGAGACATCATTAAAGGGTCAGAGAAATAGAAGGCCAAAAAACGGTTGGCTTTTTTTTCCCCCCTCAGATGGAGTGATGTGGCATAGACATTGAGCCTCATGATAATTTGGTTTAGGTAAGCTTATACCATGCGAGATGAACTAGGTCATGAGCGACTTTTCCCTGTAAAATGAACATCTCTTCTCATGCTTCACAAATAAATTGATTAAAGGGACAAATTCGTTGCTTTATCCAATGAAGGAATACACCTGTATGTGGAGATTGCAGATAACAGGTGATAATGGAGCTTCTTTCTTCTTTTTGTCTATTCATCGCTTCTCAAGTGACTCATTTTTTGGTGTATAATATAAAATGAGCTTTAGAGAAAATTGGAGGCTACGTTGGTAAGGGTTTCCACGGAGACTGTTACACTGCTTTCATTTGTGGGCTTAGAGAATAAGGTGTACTTGAAGTAAATACACGTACAAGGGTCTATAATTGGGATAATTTATTGTAGTTCAATACTTGGTTTCGATACTAATGTCTAATTGTTGCGGTTCTTTCTTCTCTATTGTTGCAAAATATTTGCTTCTTATGACGACTTATTTCTTTATTTTTATTTATGTTGTGAGGTTATGAAGAAGCAGAATAGAAGCAGAGATCATCTTCATTCGGTGGTAGAACAAGATTATTTTTTAGCCTATTTCAGAACTCATATCGCCTTCTCACCTCCCAATGCAATTTGTTATCTCTAATGATTTTTATTTTTATTTTTTTGGGTATGAAAAAAAGAATGACTTTGTGGATCTATTGAATGCTATTGTTTTATGCATCTTTATCAGATGGGTAGTGTTTTCCTGTGTTTCAAGTAAATGTAAAATTTATATGTGAAAGTAGATAATAAAGTTAAAATTGAAAATCTCAAAACAGCCAATAAACTTGAACGCATTCGAGTCCCTGAGAAGCATATGATAAGATTATCACTTTTAGGCTTTAGCACTAGCAGTACAGTGGTAATTCGCTTCAAGTCTCTCTCTTTTTCTCTTTTTCTTTGATCCCGGTAAATTGGATTGTAAATTATGTGTTTATTCACTGGAAATAGGTATGTTTCGCATCCAAATCTCACAAACATTTTGAAGAAAGGCTTGGGTACAATCATGTTTTGGGGTAGCCAGACATATAAAGCCCCAACGATAGATATTTAATCCCGTGCAACGCACGGGAAAGATACTAGTAGCTTCGAATAATTGCAAAAGTTGATTATCAAAGCTAAATAAGATGAAACATTTACATTCCTTTCTCCGGTTTGGTTGCCGATATGCATGTAAAAGACTATTTACAAAAGGATATACAAAAGGATAACTACAAAAAAGTTTTAGGGTGATAAATGCTATATTCAAAAACAAATGTGCCGAAATAGGAAGAATATCTTCTCACCAACAAAACCCATTATTTTCCGATCACTTTTGAACGGTCACTAAACCCAAATATTTAATGTCTGTTTCCTTTTATCCCACAATTAAAACTTCAAATAATTACCATCAAGTGTCAAAACTCCCCTTTAAATACACCCATCATTTTCTTTGTTCCTCGCTATCAACAATTCTGTCAAAAGTACAGAAACCCTAGTTTTGTTACACATTCTGCACTGGTCATACATCTCAAGTCTTTATCTCAGGTTTGCACTATGTCGGATGATAAGTATACTCCCTACCAGCCTTCTACGAATCAATCTGTAAGTAATTCTTCATCACTAAAACTTTTTGATCATTTTTCTCGGAATGAATCATTTATTTGTTGAAACTAAATCATTTTTTTCTTAGTATTCCAGGCCGAGATTGAATCCAGATCCCGGTCATGACATCCCATCAATGAGGAATAATCAATTTAATCCCCTCATGGGAAACCTGACTCCAGTCCTATCAAGTTTACCCTGTTTCCCAGCGGCATCTCTTTCTCATGGGGAGGTGCTTCGGCAGATCCATTTAAACAGTCCTGTTCCCCAGCCGTCGTTAAGTAATTCACAGGTCCGACGCACTGCATCTAACAGTACCGGTGCTGCTCTTTTGAGTTATATAGAACCAAGGAGTAAGCGCACTTTTGATTCAGCATTCGAAGGGGATTCTTCCCATGGAAAATCAGTGGAAAAGGCGATGGGTCCAAAACCTGGATGGTTCCCTGATATTCCCAAAGATGATCGTCGTCGCTTCCTATTGCAACAGTCAAGTGAAGATTTTGAGCATCAGTGCCGAATGGTAACTATCCTCTTGACAAAACTGTTTAAGATGTTTTCCTAACTTTCTGCATCCGTATTCTAAGAGTAGAGTGTCTATACTGCAGCATGCCCTCCGTGCCAAGTGGTGTTACGATGAGATGATTGATAACAAGAATCAGGCTACAAGAGCAGAGGAACAAGCCAAAATTCTCCGATGCCAAATAGGCGAACTCCAAGCAATTCTAGATGAGGAAAGGCGGTCGAAAGAGCAAGTCCAAGCCTCTCTAGAGGAGGAAAGGAAATTGTTGAAGGAAGCTGACCAAAGGGTCAAGGAGTTAGAAGAGAAACTTGTTGCTGTTGGCCAAGAGAGAGCGCAGGAGCAAGGGCATCCCTGCACGGAACCTTCCCTGAAGGGCTTGGAAGCCAATGTTGATGAGTCCCAGGAGAATCTGCATTCGATTTTGGAACCTGCTGCTGTGGAGCGAGAGCAGCAGCTAGGGCATGCTGGAGTAGAACCTTCGATGAAGGTTAATACGGGCTTGGGAGAATATGTCTATGAGTCTGAGGAAATTGATCGTTTTTGGACCGTTGATGAGATTACCCCTTTTGCTTGGGACAACACAATTGAAAAGTAACAATGAAAATGTCCATGTATTTTCATACAAGTTAGAATACCCTATTGATTTTTGTCATATCGAAGTAACGATCGAGAGTATCAGTTCAAAATTTCTATATATATATATATATAGATGAATATAAAAAACATCTTAGGGTTCCGTGTTGTTTTTAAAATGGAGGAGACAGTAGAGGTGAAATATCTGCCGCTTGTTTGAGATCTATTCTCAGTTTTGCGTAACCATGCTGAATATGCGTGGGCGTTCGTGATTTGGATTTCCATACTTTTGATTGGATTATATCTTCATCTTCTTCTAATCATGCTGTTGTTGCCACCTGCAGCAATGTCAATGTCGACAAGGATGCGTCCTCTATGAGTTCTGTCGACTATCATTACGCAGAAGCAGATGAAGACGGTGAAGGAGGAGGAAGAAATAAGTTATGCTTAGCCCATCATGCACTGCTTCAGCCAAGTTCTCATGCATGTAGATGGAAAATCTTTTTACACTTAAATGCTGATGGGTGTAAGGCTGGTATTATTGTCCTGTGCAATTCGATTAAAGTTCCAGGTCCCATTTATCAAATATGCAACTGCCGTAATGTTATTGTCCATTTTTTGAATTTTCAGTGTTGCATGCATACTACGTACGTTTAAATGACTATATAATCCATTCAGAACGTTGTCAGCTTATAAAAGATCTGTTAAAAATGTAGCAAAATCATGGCATAGTTTCTTGAAACAAGTTGACCGACTGAAGATTTTTGCAAATATCGTCAGCTGTAAATTAAGATGCGGGAAAAAAAGATAAGTTAATATTACATATTCATTTCTGATCTGAGCTTGAAAGTGTATGTGTTGTGTGTGTAAGAGATTTTTCCATCATTTGTTCCAATCTAGTTTTTTCTGTAAGAATTGGCTGAAGTTCTTGTTAGTGGTCTAAGCAAATTCTTAACCAACAAGCTCACTTGGATTGCTTCTGGTGATACTTATCTTGCTTGGGGTGTCCAAAATGAAATGACAGCTGGTCAATATTCATGCGGTGTTACATGATGCGGAGAAGCAACCAGTTGAGAAAGAGATGGTCAAGTTGTGGCTGAGGGAACTCAAAGACAATATGTATGATGCTGAAAACATATTGAACGATATCGCGTATAATGATATAAAGTACTGCAGTCTAAAATGGAAGCTCAAGATCGCAAGATGAGGTAAGGGTATTTCAAAAAAGTTGAGCATGGCCCGTTTGCTGACTTGATTATATCATAAGGTCAGAGTCAATATGTGGTGGAAGTTGAAGGGATTATAAATCCTGGGACTAGTTTTAGGCCACCATGTGACATAGAAAAGATAATTGTCATGATTTTATAGGGATTCAACAAGTCTTGATGAACGGCCATCGTAGACTACACCAAAACTTCTCCTCACAAAGATTTCAATGGACCCCACCATAAATGCTCCCCCGCTGTCTTCCGACGGGGCTCACCGGGACCCAACAAAAAAATTGTGAGATCTTTTTGAAATGTTGGTTTGGTGTGGTTTAGTTGCCGGGTTTGTTTAGAACGATTGATAGCGATTTTAGTTATTGGAGTGCTAAAGTAAGGTGGAGAATTTCCTAGAAAATGTACCCCAACTAAATTTAGAGAAGTCCAACCGTCACATCACAAGTTGAATTAAGTTATTCTAGGACATGAATATACGCTTAATTTAACGATAGTTTCTTAAACAAGTCGGCCTGCTAGGGTAAAATACCCTGATCTAATTGGGGGCCATAAAAATTAACACAAAATGGTTAAAAAGACCAAAACCAATAATTTCTGGGTGAAAAGGACACTTAAATTTTAATACTGTTTAAATGGACAAAAATGTAAAAAGAGCTAGGATGTAAACAGTTTCATCCTGCCCATTTTCAAATATTTCTTCTTGTTAATGCTTCCACTGTTTTAATGCTTCCACTGTTTTAGTGACGACTCTAAACTGTCGAAGATTCATTAATGGCGGAAATGTACGACAGTTTTGAATCATCATAGACATAATCAATTCACTAACGACCCATTGGAAGAGTCGTTATTGTTTTGAATCGTAGTCTGACTTCATCCTGCAGCTTCCTTTGAAAGGATTAAAGAATTGGAGGCGAATCTTGCTACTTTTGAGCAAGAGCGGCAGCAAGAGAGAGATGACACGGAAAACATCTTGCAGGTCACTACAGGCTTGGGAGCCGATGCTGGGGAGCTCCGGGAGCATCAGTTTAGGAATTGTCCTGCGAACCTGTTGCTGCTGTTGAGAGAGGGCAGGCTGAGACGGGATATTTGTCGCAGGTTGTTACGGGCTTGTTAGCCACCTTTGATGATCCCTGAATCATTCATCTGGAGATTTTCCTTCGGAACCTGCTGCTGCTGGTGAGCGAGAGCTGGAGCAAGGGCCAACAGAAATGGAATATCTGTCGCAGTTTGTTATGGGCTTGGAAGCCACCATTATTGAGCCCCAGGATCATTCGTCTGGGGATTTGACTTGGGAACCTCCTGCTGCTGTTGAGCAGCTGGAGCAAGGGCATTTAGGCGTGGAACCTTCAGTGGAGGTTACTACTGGCTTGGAAACCAATGAAGAGCCCCATGCAAATTTGGATTTTCTGGAGGAATTTCTTTTGGAACCTCCTGATGAGGTTACCACTAATGGTTGAGAATAGTTACCTTTGTCCATAAATTTTCGTAAATGACATAACATACCCTTACTGATTTATTTTAGATTAATGTGAAAGAAAGTATCAGTTGAAAAAAAAAATATTTACATAATGTTTGTGTTAGAAAGAGCATCTTATTAGGCTTCGGAATAATTTTGCATAACCATGTACGATTACATAAATTTCTTACAGATTTATTCATAATTTTGCATAACCATGCTAACATGCAAGGATGTTCATCAATTTCACTATATGGAGTGGTGGTAATATATTATTGGCAGTATTCTTCGTAGTCCATTACAGATGCGTTATTTTTACAGAAAATTGGTCATTTGACCAAATATTTTTAAAACACGGTTCTAATGGACGAGTAAAAATTAGTATGGGTGAAATGGACACAAGAAAAATAGCAAGGATAAACTGGATTCATCCTGGCTTAAACTTAAAAAATAGCGAGGATGAAACTGGATGCATCCTGTGTAAATTAAAAACAAGAAAAAATATTTGAAAATGGGAAGGATGAAACTGTTTACATCCTAGCTCTTTTTACATTTTTGTCCATTAAACAGTATCAAAATTTAGATGTCTTTTTCACCCAAAAATTATTGATTTTGATCTTTTTAACCAATTTTTTGTTATTGTTTTCATTCTCAGTTCGGTTTGTCTTTTTTCACCATTCATCATCACTAAATTTGAACAGACATACTAAAGCAAATCTTCCAATTTTGATTTACAATACAAATCATCTTCATCCACTTTCTAAAACAATGGGTCGATGGAATAGAAACTTATTCTTCCCAGTTCTTCCCACCCCTATCAAAATCTTAAAGTTGGATTTCTACCTTGGTATATTGTGATTGATGAAATGAATTGGTGCGCCATTAAGACTTCCTTGCAGTAACAGTTTCTGCTCAAAAACTGTATGATCTCAACCCCCTGTAGATCTACAATAACTTTTTTTTTTATCGTGAAAGGAGAAATTTATTAAGGAGAGGAGAAAAAATGATAGTACAACTAGTTTGAGTTAAACAGAATCAAAAAGAGATACAATCCTAATACAGGAAGTAGAAAGATAAAACAAATAGAAATTGATGTCAGTGGAACATGCTTTCCCAAGAAAATATGCACTCATCAAGCCTGAAGTTGAAATTCCTTTTGAAGGCAGAGCTCCAAGCCAAGATCAATGCTTTGACCTCCACACTGATTTGAAAATCCGAAAGATACTTTTCTTCAAAGATTCGGTTGTTTCGCTCATTCCAGATAGCCCATATAATAGCCGCCGGAACCATGTCCCAAATTTCCTTTGTCGGACCATTAATGTCTTTAAATGACCAAGATTGAGCGAGGTGGATAATTGATGGTGGTGGATTCCAAGGGATATGGTTGGGGAGGATTAGAGACCATACTGTTCGAGTGAATTGGCAGGACAGTAAAAGGTGTTGGGTAGATTCACACTCAGATTTGCACAAGGGACAACGGCTCGCGAGGCTGTAAGATCTATGCTGGAGGGAATCTTGAGTGGAAATTTTACGTAGTGATGCAGTCCAATAAAAGAAACATACCTTTGGGGGGACATGGTTGTTCCAGATGGACTTGTACGGGAAAGGAGGGGATGAAAGATCCTGAGGGAACTCCGAGAGCGATAAGTAAGTGGATTTGACACTAAAAGTGCCAGAATATGATGGAGTCCATGACCTTGAATCAGGCAAGTTAGACAGAGATGGGGGAGAATCCCCGATTAGCAACAACATGGACATGAGTTGGGTTACTTCAACATCTCTAAGGATTCTTTTGAAATGAAAGGACCAACAATTATTGTCTTCAGAAATGTGATCTCGAACTGAGCCATGCTTAACTCCAGCAATCTTGAAAAGTGATGGGAACATGACTTTTAGGCACGAACTGCCTTTCCACTTGTCGAGCCAAAACGATATTGTTGCGCCGTTTCCGAGTGAGAGATGCGAGAGCGAAATAACCAACTGAGCTTCAATTGAAATATGCTTCCAGACCGAGCATCCATAAGCACATGATGGGATTTGAGGAGCCCAAATGGACTGTGGACCATCGTACTTATTTAAGATGATTTTGTGCCAAAGAGAATTAGATTCTTCACCAAACCTCCACCCCCATTTTGCGAGAAGTGCCTTATTCATCAGTCTAAGGTTCTTAATACCCAGACCCCCAAGCTTGATAGGTTTAATAAGCACATCGAACTTGACAAGATGCATTCTTTTAGATCCACCGCTATCCCATATAAAGTTCCGCATAATCTTTTCTAAAGATTTAGTTACCAAAACCGGAGCTAGGTAGACTGAGAAATAGTATACGACCAGGTTGGATAATACTGACTTTACAAGATAAACTCTGCCAGCTCTTGTGAGATAAATTTTCTTCCAGGACGGGAGCTTATTCTCAAACTTTTCTACTACAGGGTCCCAGAGATATTTGGCTTTGGATTTGGCCCCGAGAGGCATACCAAGATAAGAGAAGGGAAGTGCTTCTGTTTGACATCCTAGCCTCACAGCCCAATCATTTAAATCTTGAATCGTTCCCACTTGGATCAGCTTTGTCTTTGATGGATTTACCCTTAGACCGGAAACCGCTTCGATGCATTTGAGAATGCTCATAAGGTTGTGTATTTCATCCCACGTGGGACTGATGAAGAACACGGAGTCGTCAGCGTAGTGCAAGTGTGTAACTGGAGCAGTTCCTTCTTTTACAGAGAATCCCGTGAGTAAACCATTTTCCACAGCCCTGTCAATAATGCGAGATAGACCCTCCATGGCGAGAACAAAAAGTAGTGGAGAAAGAGGATCTCCTTGCCGGAGACCCCTAGAGTTAGAGAAATTACCAAAGGGTGATCCATTTAAAAGAATTGAGAAAGTTGGGGAACCATAGCAATATCGCAGCCAACTCATCTATTTAGCTTTGAAACCCATTTTACTTAATACAGACTCAAGAAATGACCAACTTACGCGATCGAATGCTTTTTCCAGGTCCACTTTGCATATCATACCTGGATTTTTTTCCTTGAGCCTTGAGTCAACAATTTCATTGGCAATTAGTATTCCATCAATGATTTGTCGTTCATAAATAAACCCATATTAGCTTGGATCAACCAGTTTAGTCATTAGAGGTTGGAGACGAGAAGATAAAACTTTCGATATGATCTTGTATGCGCTTGTGAGGAGGCTAATTGGACGATAATCCTTAACCGTTTCAACATGATTCTTCTTTGGGATTAAAGTAATGAAAGTTGAATTGTGCCGTGTGTCCATGTAACTTGTGCTTGAGAATTCTTGAACCATTGCCATGAAATCCTGTTTGAGAAATGACCAACACTTTTGGAAGAAGAAAATTGGGTATCCATCAGGACCGGGAGATTTATCCTTAGCTAGGCCTTGCATGGATGTCAAGACTTCATCCTCAGTAATGCATGAGTCCATTGCATAAGCCTCATCTTCAGAGATGTGTGGGAAATGAATGTCTCCAATGGGCGGTCTTTGTGGAAATTCTTCTGAAAACAGCGAAGCATAGAAACCAGTTATGTGCTCGACAATGGTAACTTTTTCAGTTGTAAGAGTACCATCAATGAATAGTTGCTTTATTCTATTTGACCTTCGCCTATCTGAAGCTGTCTTGTGAAAAAAATGAGTGTTACGGTCGCCCGCAATCAACCAATCATTTCTTGATTTCTGTTTCATGGAAATTTATTTTTGGGTTGAGACGTTTTCAAAATCCACTTTGGCTTGAGCTCGTTTTATGAACTGATCCGGAAGGAGAGAACCCAAATCTGCCTCAATGCCGTCAAGGGATTCAATGATCTGCAAACAATCTTGTAATTTTGAGTCCACATGACCAAACACATTCTTATTCCATTCTTTGATCCTGAGCTTGAGAGCTTGAAGCTTATTCCAAAAAATTGTGCTTGGAGAGCAAGAGAAATTGAATGAAGACCACCACTCCTTGAGATTTGTCAAAAAAGAAGGGTGCTCACACCACATCAATTCCACTCTGAATGGATACGGTCCCCATGAAGGATCAGACAAGTCGAGCACAATTGGAATATGGTCAGATGTGGGTCTTGTTTTGGCCAGCTGAGATACGTGAGGAAATTTTGCCTCAAAGTCAGCCGAGAATAAAAATCTGTCTATTCTAGTGAGAGTTGGGGAAGCTCGACCATTTTTCCAAGTGTATTTTGATCCTTTGAGAGGAAGATCGATCAGCGAATGCGTGGAGATGAATTGAGCAAACTTTCTCATGCTTCGGGTTATTCTGTTGTTGGTATTCTTGTCTTCCATTCTTCTAATGACATTGAAATCACCACCAACTACCCATGGGATGTCCCAAAGGCCTCTGATATAGTAAAGTTCTCTCCAAAAGAATTTTCTTTCAGATATTTTATTAGGACCATATACACCTGTGAGAAACCAATGAAAATTAGTGGCAATGAACTTACATTCTACTGATAAAGAGTATGCACCTTCTAGGGATGATATGACTTCAACTATGTCGGGATTCCATATTATGATGATACCGCCTGAAGCACCAATTGATGGAAGAAATGTCCATCCCATCGATCTTGAGCCACAAATCTCAGCAATTTTAGCATTTGTACATGTAGGCATATTTGACTCTTGTAAAATTACAATTGATGGCTTGTGTAAACGAAGTACTTGTTGGACTGCCGCTCTTTTGGAAGGGGAGCGCAGGCCCCGAACGTTCCATGACATGATTGTACTACACATGAGAAACTTTTTTAACCCTTTTCCTTACAGGCTTCGATTCTGCAAATGGGGATGGTGGATGAGCAATAAAGTCTAGTCTTCGAGATTCCCTTAAGAGTTTTTTTGGGATTAAAGGTTGGATATTTGCTTGAGATGAAGTGGACAATGGGGTTGAGGGGCAACAAAAGTAGGGGACCATAGAGGTAGGAGAAAATTCATCTAATGAGCTCGAGGGTGTTTAGGATTGATTGCAGGAGGATAACGTCTCTATGATGGTTGACGAGGTGGGCCGGGATAAAGGTAAAGGTAATATATTTGGGTTTTGTTGAATATTTAATATTGGTTCAGGGTCAATGGGGTTCGAGAAGATACTTTGGATGTCAGACAAAATATCATCAGAAGAAGCAAAAAAATTGGTTGGATTGAATGAATTTCAGATTCAGGATCAATGGGGTCGAGATTTGTCAGAGCAAAATTGGCATTTGCTTGAACATTAATAGGTTTGAAAGAAAAGGGTGAATTACGTTTATCAATGGGACCGTCTCTGGCAACCAGAGCGTGAAGGATAAATTTAGAAGTATAGGGTGAAGAGTCAAAACCAATACCAATAGCAGAACCAAGAGAGATGAGGCGCAAAACCTCATTGTTAATCCAATTTGCAGAGAGCTGGCAAGCATTGCGAGAATCGGGAATAAGAGATATTAACCACATGGGTGCCGGACATGGACCCAAGATGCCATCAGAAGGTGAGCACTCATTACGGTTGATTACTATTAACTCATTAGATGATGAATTCGAAGGTATAATTGCTAAGGTAGGATGGGATGTGGGGTGATTGTTAGAGCTGTAGTCAGTGGTTGGTGTGTATGGATCTTTAGGTGTAACACAGTGTTCATGGGTAGCAGAAAGCGGCTGGGATTGAGGTGAAGAAAGGTTAGAGGATTGAAGGGAATTGTCAGAAGTAGGAGTCGACTTAGGAGAAAGAAGAGTCGAGTCTGTAGATGAATTATGGTCAGAGGTGAGGATAGAAGATGGGTTTGAGAATCCAAGAGAAGGAATTGATGTTAAGGGGTGGGGACATGGACCCGGCCCAAAGAAAGGATTATTGGACTTATGGAAATTAAATGGGCATGATATCGTGTTGATAATGTCCCATGGGGGTGTAGTAAACCAAGGCGGACTATGTGGATCAAAACCATCCATATCCGAAATGGAGATCCGAAAAGATTCTTTCCTCGTATTCTTTTGGGAAGAAGCTAAGACATTTAATAAAACCATCCACACAATACCTTGACTTCTGCTCTTCATTTCCATGCATACCTAATGGCACCCATCTAGCAACCACTATCAACTTTCATCAACATATATAAGTATCATATAACCACAATGCATGCGCTGATTTCGCATAATAACCGCGCAAACTATTATCAGATTCTTCATTCATTGAACATTAAAAATGCTAAAGCTTCGAATAATTGCAAAAGTTGATTAGCAGAGCAGCACAGAATTAAACATTTACAGTAGTTTTCCCCTGTACATATGTAAATACTCTCGTTTTGCATCGGTATGCACGTAAAAGACTACTTACTGCTAGAAAATGATAACTGTTTATCACTAGTTTGCGCATCGTTCATAACTCCGTCTTTGATCTGAGAATGTTGAATCTGAGGAACATGAAGACCCTTGGTAAGCACATCTGCAATTTGGTCAATAGTAGCCACATAGAACACATAGAAGGCTTTTGACTGAACTAACTCCCTAACGAGATGATAATGGTAAGACTGTATCTTGCAATTGTTGTCTGCTTCTTTGAAGACCAGTAAATGATGTTTGTACCAAGAAATATACTCTAATCCCCTGTTGATCTTCTATGATCTACACAACTAGCCCAGTCAGCACCAAAATCAAGTGTCCATTTGAATGTCTCGGCATTCTCTTGGCTGCAACCATATGAGAACTTCTAGGATGTTCCATATATTGACACACAGGTTAACAACATAAGCAATCTTTGTTCTTGTCCAATTGAGATAATGGAGAGCACCAACTAGAGATTTGTATTCCGGAAGATTATCAAGAAGAGCCCCATCATCGTTAGTAAGTTTAATTGAAGTTGCAATTGGTGTAGAACAGTATTTGGCACCTTCCATATGAAATTAATTTATTTAGATTGAGGGAAAATGTATTTAAACATCCTTATCCTACATTACAGTATACGCTTAACCATTTCCATGCAAACTTAATGGCACCCACATATCCACCCCTACCAATTATCATTAACATATAAGTACCGTTTAACCACAATGCATGCTATGGATAAAATTGGAATGTTTAAGTTATAAACACAAACGACTTCATCCGAAAAAGTTTGTTATCTCTATCTGTTCGAGGTTTTGTCCTCTTTTATGAAACCCCAAAAAGAGATAGAAAAAAACCACAATGCATGCTTTTATTTCGCATGTTAAGGGCGCAAGATATGATCAGTTTCTTATATTCAATGCATAATAATATTGTATATATAATTTGAGTACAAATTGCTGGTCTCACATCGAAAGTTAGGCCAAAAGTTTGAATTTTAGAGCTTCTGGCCCCCTATCAATAGGAATTGAGGATTTTGAAATATTTTCGGTGGTTTTTTGGCCGCACACGAAGTGGGTGAGCAAACTTACATATAATATTCACGGATTTCAAGCCCTTCTTTTCAAACCCTAACTTATGAGTTTCTCTTCCACCGCATCCTCTATATCCTCTACTTTTAATGCCGCAGGTGATAATACAGGACCGAGAATCAAAAGTGCATCATAGAGGTTCCAGTATTCCTACCTTACCCTTTTGAATTATTTTTGTTTGTTTTATTTGATTTTCAAAATAATCTTGGTGACCTTTAGATCGTGTCTTATAACCTGAAACGTGAAACATATTCATGACTAGAAACTGAGTTTGCTCATTTTCTATTAATTAAATGGTTGTCTTTTGGAGCTGAAGCTCTACCAGTTCGAATCATCAGGTGAGATTTGTTAATAATACCAGCGATATAGACTCTTCTTTTATATAATCATGAAAAAAATACATTAATGATTTATTTTCTGATTTACGGTTGTTGATTTTTGATTCGTCTCACTGTGTTTTACTTTTGCAGGTGAGGATCATTCTATGAACCAAATGGGAAGAAGGGTTTGATCCTTATCTATGTTCTGTTACTTTGCTATCGAATTAGGGTTTCTAATTAAATGGAGTTTTGGGCTCTTGGAATGGTTTTTGGTTATTGATTTTTTTTAGATGTCATTGTGTCTTAATTTTTCAGGCGAGGTTTAATCTCTAAATCAAGGTCTTAGAAATGTGGTTGTGAAAGAGGTAGATCCCTGAATAATTATCAGGGAAGACCATCAATACAAAACAAAAAAAGGTGAATAACTATTAAGGGACACAGATGGTTTACATATTAAAACTATGCATGCATTATTCCTTGGGCATTTGATTTTCTCGAAAACAAAATAGAATTTCAAATAGATCCAAATTATGGTCAAGGAGGTGGGCAGGGACAACGGAAACAATTTCAAGGTCTTACACAAGCTTACAAAGAAAAGTTACATAAACATTATGGTTTCAAGGAATATTACAGGCAATAGAGTTGAAGATGAGGCCATAAAAGAATACCGAGAAAGAGCGAGAAAGGGAAAAACACTGTCTTCTAAGTAATGACCACCTTCTAGAAAGAGAGAAAGAGCGAGAAAGCGAGAAACAGTCCTGCAATACCTTCTTGGCTCTCTTGCATTGTACCTGTTTGAAACCACATGCTGTCCTGCAGTACTAAGTAATAACCACCTGTTGTTTCATACAAAACTGAAAGCCCGAATTACGTCTCTTTTATTCGTCGTGGAATACATAGTTTGCAGAGAAAGAGATGAACTGATGTACTAAGAAAGCCACCAGTCGTCTCAAGCGCTAAAGTATGTAAAAATTCTTAAATAATTATCTTATGATATTTTGTATTCAATTAATTTCTTTTGTTTGTGATTTGTTAATTTTCTCTTTTGTGTTTTTCTTGCAGTTTGCAGGGTTGTTCTCTAATGTCCAACCAGAAATTTGTAGAAGCTTCGAAGATAGTTTAGCCATGGCAGTAACTATTTTGCTGAATCTAAGTCATTTGTTTGAATAATAGATGATTTGAAGTAGTTGTGCAGGTTGAGGAGGCTTGGTACCAGCGGACTGACTGTTTGTATTACCGGAAATAAGCATATCTCTATCTCTTTTAATTAATATGGATCTGCCTGAATTTTTGATTTGTGAATACTTGGTGCTCAAGGAATATTTGTGAATTCCCATGCCTATATTTGTTTCTTTCTATCATCATTGGATTATAGATTTTGTTAATTATCCCGTTATACCGTTTTGTATGTTTAATAAACACACATTACTAATATCCCTTCGCCTAATCTGTAGCTAACATGATAAATTTCTCCTTTATGCTTGATATTAGTCAGCTATCTTTGGAGAAATACTGGCATAATGACGCCTCCAGTAACGGATTAAATCTTGAATCCCTGATGTTGTCTTTGCCCTGACAGCTCAGGCTACATTAATTATGTATTACTCCATGTTAACAGCCTCTGTCTATGATTTAGTTTTTCAGGATATCGCTTTTGATAATTCCAATTGAAGGTCTTTCTGATCATTATTAACAATCTCTATATATATTTACTTAAATTGTTGTTTTTCAAGCAAAACTGTTTCAGGGACTTATGGATTCTGAGATGGATAAATTAAGAAGTAAAGTATCAGTTTCATTTCTTTGTGCTCGACTTTATGAATACTTTTTTGCGCCCACAGGTAGGCCTATTTTAGTTGATGCGTTTTTATTTGCTTAATTTTAAGTCCTCATTATACTGAAATCTCCAAAGGTCTTTAATTCATGCTTGCAAAGCAAACAAGGGTTATTAAGATCCAGGTAATGATTAAATTAATTTTCCAAAATTTGGATTACAGTACGAGACATCATTAAAGGGTCAGAGAAATAGAAGGCCAAAAAACGGTTGGCTTTTTTTTCCCCTCAGATGGAGTGATGTGGCATAGACATTGAGCCTCATGATAATTTGGTTTAGGTAAGCTTATACCATGCGAGATGAACTAGGTCATGAGCGACTTTTCCCTGTAAAATGAACATCTCTTCTCATGCTTCACAAATAAATTGATTAAAGGGACAAATTCGTTGCTTTATCCAATGAAGGAATACACCTGTATGTGGAGATTGCAGATAAGAGGTGATAATGGAGCTTCCTTCTTCTTTTTGTCTATTCATCGCTTCTCAAGTGACTCATTTTTTGGTGTATAATATAAAATGAGCTTTAGAGAAAATTGGAGGCTACGTTGGTAAGGGCTTAGAGAATAAGGTGTACTTGAAGTAAATACACGTACAGGGGTCTATAATTGGGATAATTTATTGTAGTTCAATACTTGGTTTCGATACTAATGTCTAATTGTTGCGGTTCTTTCTTCTCTATTGTTGCAAAATATTTGCTTCTTATGACGACTTATTTCTTTATTTTTATTTATGTTGTGAGGTTATGAAGAAGCAGAATAGAAGCAGAGATCATCTTCATTCGGTGGTAGAACAAGATTATTTTTTAGCCTATTTCAGAACTCATATCGCCTTCTCACCTCCCAATACAATTTGTTATCTCTAATGATTTTTATTTTTATTTTTTTGGGGTATGAAAAAAAGAATGACTTTGTGGATCTATTGAATGCTATTGTTTTATGCATCTTTATCAGATGGGTAGTGTTTTCCTGTGTTTCAAGTAAATGTAAAATTTATATGTGAAAGTAGATAATAAAGTTAAAATTGAAAATCTCAAAACAACCAATAAACTTGAACGCATTCGAGTCCCTGAGAAACATATGATAAGATTATCACAATGCCTTTCTCCGGTTTGGTTGCCGATATGCATGTAAAAGACTATTTACAAAAGGATATACAAAAGGATAACTACAAAAAAGTTTTAGGGTGATAAATCCTATATTCAAAAACAAATGTGCCGAAATAGGAAGAATATCTTCTCACCAACAAAACCCATTATTTTCCGATCACTTTTGAACGGTCACTAAACCCAAATATTTAATGTCCGTTTCCTTTTATCCCACAATTAAAACTTCAAATAATTACCATCAAGTGTCAAAACTCCCCTTTAAATACACCCATCATTTTCTTTGTTCCTCGCTATCAACAATTCTGTCAAAAGTACAGAAACCCTAGTTTTGTTACACATTCTGCACTGGTCATACATCTCAAGTCTTTATCTCAGGTTTGCACTATGTCGGATGATAAGTATACTCCCTACCAGCCTTCTACGAATCAATCTGTAAGTAATTCTTCATCACTAAAACTTTTTGATCATTTTTCTCGGAATGAATCATTTATTTGTTGAAACTAAATCATTTTTTTCTTAGTATTCCAGGCCGAGATTGAATCCAGATCCCGGTCATGACATCCCATCAATGAGGAATAATCAATTTAATCCCCTCATGGGAAACCTGACTCCAGTCCTATCAAGTTTACCCTGTTTCCCAGCGGCATCTCTTTCTCATGGGGAGGTGCTTCGGCAGATCCATTTAAACAGTCCTGTTCCCCAGCCGTCGTTAAGTAATTCACAGGTCCGACGCACTGCATCTAACAGTACCGGTGCTGCTCTTTTGAGTTATATAGAACCAAGGAGTAAGCGCACTTTTGATTCAGCATTCGAGGGGGATTCTTCCCATGGAAAATCAGTGGAAAAGGCGATGGGTCTAAAACCTGGATGGTTCCCTGATATTCCCAAGGATGATCGTCGTCGCTTCCTATTGCAACAGTCAAGTGAAGATTTTGAGCATCAGTGCCGAATGGTAACTATCCTCTTGACAAAACTGTTTAAGATGTTTTCCTAACTTTCTGCATCCGTATTCTAAGAGTAGAGTGTCTATACTGCAGCATGCCCTCCGTGCCAAGTGGTGTTACGATGAGATGATTGATAACAAGAATCAGGCTACAAGAGCAGAGGAACAAGCCAATTCTCCGATGCCAAATAGGAGAACTCCAAGCAATTCTAGATGAGGAAAGGCGGTCGAAAGAGCAAGTCCAAGCCTCTCTAGAGGAGGAAAGGAAATTGTTGAAGGAAGCTGACCAAAGGGTCAAGGAGTTAGAAGAGAAACTTGTTGCTGTTGGCCAAGAGAGAGCGCAGGAGCAAGGGAATCCCCGCACGGAACCTTCCCTGAAGGGCTTGGAAGCCAATGTTGATGAGTCCCAGGAGAATCTGCATTCGATTTTGGAACCTGCTGCTGTGGAGCGAGAGCAGCAGCTAGGGCATGCTGGAGTAGAACCTTCGATGAAGGTTAATACGGGCTTGGGAGAATATGTCTATGAGTCTGAGGAAATTGATCGTTTTTGGACCGTTGATGAGATTACCCCTTTTGCTTGGGACAACACAATTGAAAAGTAACAATGAAAATGTCCATGTATTTTCATACAAGTTAGAATACCCTATTGATTTTTGTCATATCGAAGTAACGATCGAGAGTATCAGTTGAAAATTTCTATATATATATATATATATAGATAGATGAATATAAAAAACATCTTAGGGTTCCGTGTTGTTTTTAAAATGGAGGAGACAGTAGAGGTGAAATATCTGCCGCTTGTTTGAGATCTATTCTCAGTTTTGCGTAACCATGCTGAATATGCGTGGGCGTTCGTGATTTGGATTTCCATACTTTTGATTGGATTATATCTTCATCTTCTTCTAATCATGCTGTTGTTGCCACCTGCAGCAATGTCAATGTCGACTATCATTACGCAGAAGCAGATGAAGACGGTGAAGGAGGAGGAAGAAATAAGTTATGCTTAGCCCATCATGCACTGCTTCAGCCAAGTTCTCATGCATGTAGATGGAAAATCTTTTTACACTTAAATGCTGATGGGTGTAAGGCTGGTATTATTGTCCTGTGCAATTCGATTAAAGTTCCAGGTCCCATTTATCAAATATGCAACTGCCGTAATGTTATTGTCCATTTTTTGAATTTTCAGTGTTGCATGCATACTACGTACGTTTAAATGACTATATAATCCATTCAGAACGTTGGCAGCTTATAAAAGATCTGTTAAAAATGTAGCAAAATCATGGCATAGTTTCTTGAAACAAGTTGACCGACTGAAGATTTTTGCAAATAGTGTCAGCTGTAAATTAAGATGCGGGAAAAAAAGATAAGTTAATATTACATATTCATTTCTGATCTGAGCTTGAAAGTGTATGTGTTGTGTGTGTAAGAGATTTTTCCATCATTTGTTCCAATCTAGTTTTTTCTGTAAGAATTGGCTGAAGTTCTTGTTAGTGGTCTAAGCAAATTCTTAACCAACAAGCTCACTTGGATTGCTTCTGGTGATACTTATCTTGCTTGGGGTGTCCAAAATGAAATGACAGCTGGTCAATATTCATGCGGTGTTACATGATGCGGAGAAGCAACCAGTTGAGAAAGAGATGGTCAAGTTGTGGCTGAGGGAACTCAAAGACAATATCTATGATGCTGAAAACATATTGAACGATATCGCGTATAATGATATAAAGTACTGCAGTCTAAAATGGAAGCTCAAGATCGCAAGATGAGGTAAGGGTATTTCAAAAAAGTTGAGCATGGCCCGTTTGCTGACTTGATTATATCATAAGGTCAGAGTCAATATGTGGTGGAAGTTGAAGGGATTATAAATCCTGGGACTAGTTTTAGGCCACCATGTGACATAGGAAAGATAATTGTCATGATTTTATAGGGATTCAACAAGTCTTGATGAACGGCCATCGTAGACTACACCAAAACTTCTCCTCACAAAGATTTCAATGGACCCCACCATAAATGCTCCCCCGCTGTCTTCCGACGGGGCTCACCGGGACCCAACAAAAAAATTGTGAGATCTCTTTGAAATGTTGGTTTGGTGTGGTTTAGTTGTCGGGTTTGTTTAGAACGATTGATAGCGATTTTAGTTATTGGAGTGCTAAAGTAAGGTGGAGAATTTCCTAGAAAATGTACCCCAACTAAATTTACAGAAGTCCAACTGTCACATCACAAGTTGAATTAAGTTATTCTAGGACATGAATATACGCTTAATTTAACGATAGTTTCTTAAACAAGTCGGCCTGCTGGGGTAAAATACCCTGATCTAATTGGGGGCCATAAAAATTAACACAAAATGGTTAAAAAGACCAAAACCAATAATTCCTGGGTGAAAAGGACACTTAAATTTTAATACTGTTTAAATGGACAAAAATGTAAAAATAGCCACGATGTAAACAGTTTCATCCTGTGAATATTCAAATGCTTTTTCTTATTTTTTAATTTACACAAGATGCATCCAGTTTCATCCTCGCTATATTTTAAGTTTAAGCCAGGATGAATCCAGTTTCATCCTTGCTAAAAAAAATTTTTGTCCATTTCACCCATACTAATTTTTACGGAAAATGGGTCATTTGTCAAAAAAAAATTATAACATGGTTCAAATGGACGAGTAAAAATTAGTATAGGTGAAATTGATACAAAAAAATAACAAGGATGAAACTGGATTTATCCTGGCTTAAACTTAAAAAATAGCGAGGATGAAACTGGATGCATCCTGATGTAAATTAAAAATAAGAAAAAGTATTTGAAAATGGGTAAGATGAAACCGGTTACATTCTGGCTATTTTTACATTTTTGTCCATTTAAACAGTATTAAAATCTAGATATCTTTTTCACCCAGAAATTGTTGATTTTGGTCTTTTTAACCAATTTTGTGTAATTTTTACTCGTCCATTTGAACCATGTTTTAAAAATATTTGGACAAATGACCCATTTTCCGAAAAATTAAATGGGGGCCTGCACTAGAAGACAAAAAAGGTCACCCTGCTCTAATTTGGGTCCTCCCTTATAAAAAGAAATTCTAATTTGCTGAAATACCCCTAAATAATTAGTGATAATCTTAATTAATTAGTGATAATTTTATTTAATTAGAGTTTAAATCTTTTTTTTCCAGATTTTTTGTCTGCAATTTTTTGACTGATATTTTTTTTTTTTTTTTTTTT